>NW_024059674.1:352749-506019 GCF_016432855.1 Salvelinus namaycush | reverse complement strand
TCATTATAACCCATAATACCAACCTCTCTACAGGAGAGAGTCCTGGTAGTCTCATTATAACCCATAATACCAACCTATCTCTACAGGTGAGAGTCTGGTAGTCTCATTATAACCCATAATACCAACCTATCTCTAAGGTGAGAGTCCTGGTAGTCTCATTATAACCCATAATACCAACCTATCTCTACAGGTGAGAGTCCTGGTAGTCTCATTATAACCCATAATACCAACCTATCTCTACAGGAGAGTCCTGGTTACCAACTATCTCTACAGGAGAGAGTCCTGGTAGTCTCATTATAACCCATAATACCAACCTATCTCTACAGGAGAGAGTCCTGGTAGTCTCATTATAACCCATAATACCAACCTATCTCTACAGGTGAGAGTCCGGTAGTCTCATTATAACCCATATACCAACCTTCTCTACAGGAGAGAGTTCTGGTAGTCCTTTATAGACTCACAATACCACTACTATCTCTACAGAGAGAGTCCGCCATGGCTTGGTTAGTCTCATATAGATCACCCTGTCAACAGAAAACCATTCAACTATAGCCTGTTCATTTTGCTGTGTTTAAAATGGCACCCTGTCAACAGAAAACCATTCAACTATAGCCTGTTCATTTGGCTGTGTTTTAAAATGGCACCCTGTCAACAGAAAACCATTCAACTATAGCCTGTTCATTTGGCTGTGTTTTAAAATGGCACCCTGTCAACAGAAAACCATTCAACTATAGCCTGTTCATTTGGCTGTGTTTTAAAATGGCACCCTGTCAACATACAAACCATTCAACTATAGCCTGTTCATTTGGCTGTGTTTTAAAATGGCACCCTGTCAACAGAAAACCATTCAACTATAGCCTGTTCATTTGGCTGTGTTTTAAAATGGCACCCTGTCAACAGAAAACCATTCAACTATAGCCTGTTCATTTGGCTGTGTTTTAAAATGGCACCCTGTCAACAGAAAACCATTCAACTATAGCCTGTTCATTTGGCTGTGTTTTAAAATGGCACCCTGTCAACAGAAAACCATTCAACTATAGCCTGTTCATTTGGCTGTGTTTTAAAATGGCACCCTGTCAACAGAAAACCATTCAACTATAGCCTGTTCATTTGGCTGTGTTTTAAAATGGCACCCTGTCAACAGAAAACCATTCAACTATAGCCTGTTCATTTGGCTGTGTTTTAAAATGGCACCCTGTCAACAGAAAACCATTCAACTATAGCCTGTTCATTTGGCTGGGTTTTAAAATGGCACCCTGTCAACAGAAAACCATTCAACTATAGCCTGTTCATTTGGCTGGGTTTTAAAATGGCACCCTGTCAACAGAAAACCATTCAACTATAGCCTGTTCATTTGGCTGGGTTTTAAAATGGCACCCTGTCAACAGAAAAACATTCAACTATAGCCTGTTCATTTGGCTGTGTTTTAAAATGGCACCCTGTCAACAGAAAACCATTCAACTATAGCCTGTTCATTTGGCTGTGTTTTAAAATGGCACCCTGTCAACAGAAAACCATTCAACTATAGCCTGTTCATTTGGCTGTGTTTTAAAATGGCACCCTGTCAACAGAAAACCATTCAACTATAGCCTGTTCATTTGGCTGTGTTTTAAAATGGCACCCTGTCAACAGAAAAACATTCAACTATAGCCTGTTCATTTGGCTGTGTTTTAAAATGGCACCCTGTCAACAGAAAACCATTCAACTATAGCCTGTTCATT
The DNA here is from genome assembly GCF_016432855.1 of Salvelinus namaycush. NCBI lineage: Eukaryota > Metazoa > Chordata > Actinopteri > Salmoniformes > Salmonidae > Salvelinus > Salvelinus namaycush. Next base: position 504,298 of record NW_024059674.1, on the reverse strand, counting down.
TGGCTGTGTTTTAAAATGGCACCCTGTCAACAGAAAACCATTCAACTATAGCCTGTTCATTTGGCTGTGTTTTAAAATGGCACCCTGTCAACAGAAAACCATTCAACTATAGCCTGTTCATTTGGCTGTGTTTTAAAATGGCACCCTGTCAACAGAAAACCATTCAACTATAGCCTGTTCATTTGGCTGTGTTTTAAAATGGCACCCTGTCAACAGAAAACCATTCAACTATAGCCTGTTCATTTGGCTGGGTTTTAAAATGGCACCCTGTCAACAGAAAACCATTCAACTATAGCCTGTTCATTTGGCTGTGTTTTAAAATGGCACCCTGTCAACAGAAAACCATTCAACTATAGCCTGTTCATTTGGCTGTGTTTTAAAATGGCACCCTGTCAACAGAAAACCATTCAACTATAGCCTGTTCATTTGGCTGTGTTTTAAAATGGCACCCTGTCAACAGAAAACCATTCAACTATAGCCTGTTCATTTGGCTGTGTTTTAAAATGGCACCCTGTCAACAGAAAACCATTCAACTATAGCCTGTTCATTTGGCTGTGTTTTAAAATGGCACCCTGTCAACAGAAAACCATTCAACTATAGCCTGTTCATTTGGCTGTGTTTTAAAATGGCACCCTGTCAACAGAAAACCATTCAACTATAGCCTGTTCATTTGGCTGTGTTTTAAAATGGCACCCTGTCAACAGAAAACCATTCAACTATAGCCTGTTCATTTGGCTGTGTTTTAAAATGGCACCCTGTCAACAGAAAACCATTCAACTATAGCCTGTTCATTTGGCTGTGTTTTAAAATGGCACCCTGTCAACAGAAAACCATTCAACTATAGCCTGTTCATTTGGCTGTGTTTTAAAATGGCACCCTGTCAACAGAAAACCATTCAACTATAGCCTGTTCATTTGGCTGTGTTTTAAAATGGCACCCTGTTTAAAATGGCACCCTGTCAACAGAAAACCATTCAACTATAGCCTGTTCATTTGGCTGTGTTTTAAAATGGCACCCTGTCAACAGAAAACCATTCAACTATAGCCTGTTCATTTGGCTGTGTTTTAAAATGGCACCCTGTCAACAGAAAACCATTCAACTATAGCCTGTTCATTTGGCTGTGTTTTAAAATGGCACCCTGTCAACAGAAAACCATTCAACTATAGCCTGTTCATTTGGCTGTGTTTTAAAATGGCACCCTGTCAACAGAAAACCATTCAACTATAGCCTGTTCATTTGGCTGTGTTTTAAAATGGCACCCTGTCAACAGAAAACCATTCAACTATAGCCTGTTCATTTGGCTGTGTTTTAAAATGGCACCCTGTCAACAGAAAACCATTCAACTATAGCCTGTTCATTTGGCTGTGTTTTAAAATGGCACCCTGTCAACAGAAAACCATTCAACTATAGCCTGTTCATTTGGCTGGGTTTTAAAATGGCACCCTGTCAACAGAAAACCATTCAACTATAGCCTGTTCATTTGGCTGTGTTTTAAAATGGCACCCTGTCAACAGAAAACCATTCAACTATAGCCTGTTCATTTGGCTGTGTTTTAAAATGGCACCCTGTCAACAGAAAACCATTCAACTATAGCCTGTTCATTTGGCTGTGTTTTAAAATGGCACCCTGTCAACAGAAAACCATTCAACTATAGCCTGTTCATTTGGCTGGGTTTTAAAATGGCACCCTGTCAACAGAAAACCATTCAACTATAGCCTGTTCATTTGGCTGGGTTTTAAAATGGCACCCTGTCAACAGAAAACCATTCAACTATAGCCTGTTCATTTGGCTGGGTTTTAAAATGGCACCCTGTCAACAGAAAACCATTCAACTATAGCCTGTTCATTTGGCTGTGTTTTAAAATGGCACCCTGTCAACAGAAAACCATTCAACTATAGCCTGTTCATTTGGCTGTGTTTTAAAATGGCACCCTGTCAACAGAAAACCATTCAACTATAGCCTGTTCATTTGGCTGTGTTTTAAAATGGCACCCTGTCAACAGAAAACCATTCAACTATAGCCTGTTCATTTGGCTGTGTTTTAAAATGGCACCCTGTCAACAGAAAACCATTCAACTATAGCCTGTTCATTTGGCTGTGTTTTAAAATGGCACCCTGTCAACAGAAAACCATTCAACTATAGCCTGTTCATTTGGCTGTGTTTTAAAATGGCACCCTGTCAACAGAAAACCATTCAACTATAGCCTGTTCATTTGGCTGTGTTTTAAAATGGCACCCTGTCAACAGAAAACCATTCAACTATAGCCTGTTCATTTGGCTGTGTTTTAAAATGGCACCCTGTCAACAGAAAACCATTCAACTATAGCCTGTTCATTTGGCTGTGTTTTAAAATGGCACCCTGTCAACAGAAAACCATTCAACTATAGCCTGTTCATTTGGCTGTGTTTTAAAATGGCACCCTGTCAACAGAAAACCATTCAACTATAGCCTGTTCATTTGGCTGTGTTTTAAAATGGCACCCTGTCAACAGAAAACCATTCAACTATAGCCTGTTCATTTGGCTGGGTTTTAAAATGGCACCCTGTCAACAGAAAACCATTCAACTATAGCCTGTTCATTTGGCTGGGTTTTAAAATGGCACCCTGTCAACAGAAAACCATTCAACTATAGCCTGTTCATTTGGCTGTGTTTTAAAATGGCACCCTGTCAACAGAAAACCATTCAACTATAGCCTGTTCATTTGGCTGTGTTTTAAAATGGCACCCTGTCAACAGAAAACCATTCAACTATAGCCTGTTCATTTGGCTGTGTTTTAAAATGGCACCCTGTCAACAGAAAACCATTCAACTATAGCCTGTTCATTTGGCTGGGTTTTAAAATGGCACCCTGTCAACAGAAAACCATTCAACTATAGCCTGTTCATTTGGCTGGGTTTTAAAATGGCACCCTGTCAACAGAAAACCATTCAACTTCTAGCCTGTTCATTTGGCTGTGTTTTAAAATGGCACCCTGTCAACAGAAAACCATTCAACTATAGCCTGTTCATTTGGCTGTGTTTTAAAATGGCACCCTGTCAACAGAAAACCATTCAACTATAGCCTGTTCATTTGGCTGTGTTTTAAAATGGCACCCTGTCAACAGAAAACCATTCAACTATAGCCTGTTCATTTGGCTGTGTTTTAAAATGGCACCCTGTCAACAGAAAACCATTCAACTATAGCCTGTTCATTTGGCTGTGTTTTAAAATGGCACCCTGTCAACAGAAAACCATTCAACTATAGCCTGTTCATTTGGCTGTGTTTTAAAATGGCACCCTGTCAACAGAAAACCATTCAACTATAGCCTGTTCATTTGGCTGTGTTTTAAAATGGCACCCTGTCAACAGAAAACCATTCAACTACAGCCTGTTCATTTGGCTGTGTTTTAAAATGGCACCCTGTCAACAGAAAACCATTCAACTATAGCCTGTTCATTTGGCTGGGTTTTAAAATGGCACCCTGTCAACAGAAAACCATTCAACTATAGCCTGTTCATTTGGCTGTGTTTTAAAATGGCACCCTGTCAACAGAAAACCATTCAACTATAGCCTGTTCATTTGGCTGTGTTTTAAAATGGCACCCTGTCAACAGAAAACCATTCAACTATAGCCTGTTCATTTGGCTGGGTTTTAAAATGGCACCCTGTCAACAGAAAACCATTCAACTATAGCCTGTTCATTTGGCTGGGTTTTAAAATGGCACCCTGTCAACAGAAAACCATTCAACTATAGCCTGTTCATTTGGCTGGGTTTTAAAATGGCACCCTGTCAACAGAAAACCATTCAACTATAGCCTGTTCATTTGGCTGGGTTTTAAAATGGCACCCTGTCAACAGAAAACCATTCAACTATAGCCTGTTCATTTGGCTGGGTTTTAAAATGGCACCCTGTCAACAGAAAACCATTCAACTATAGCCTGTTCATTTGGCTGTGTTTTAAAATGGCACCCTGTCAACAGAAAACCATTCAACTATAGCCTGTTCATTTGGCTGGGTTTTAAAATGGCACCCTGTCAACAGAAAACCATTCAACTATAGCCTGTTCATTTGGCTGTGTTTTAAAATGGCACCCTGTCAACAGAAAACCATTCAACTATAGCCTGTTCATTTGGCTGTGTTTTAAAATGGCACCCTGTCAACAGAAAACCATTCAACTATAGCCTGTTCATTTGGCTGTGTTTTAAAATGGCACCCTGTCAACAGAAAACCATTCAACTATAGCCTGTTCATTTGGCTGTGTTTTAAAATGGCACCCTGTCAACAGAAAACCATTCAACTATAGCCTGTTCATTTGGCTGTGTTTTAAAATGGCACCCTGTCAACAGAAAACCATTCAACTATAGCCTGTTCATTTGGCTGTGTTTTAAAATGGCACCCTGTCAACAGAAAACCATTCAACTATAGCCTGTTCATTTGGCTGGGTTTTAAAATGGCACCCTGTCAACAGAAAACCATTCAACTATAGCCTGTTCATTTGGCTGGGTTTTAAAATGGCACCCTGTCAACAGAAAACCATTCAACTATAGCCTGTTCATTTGGCTGGGTTTTAAAATGGCACCCTGTCAACAGAAAACCATTCAACTATAGCCTGTTCATTTGGCTGTGTTTTAAAATGGCACCCTGTCAACAGAAAACCATTCAACTATAGCCTGTTCATTTGGCTGTGTTTTAAAATGGCACCCTGTCAACAGAAAACCATTCAACTATAGCCTGTTCATTTGGCTGTGTTTTAAAATGGCACCCTGTCAACAGAAAACCATTCAACTATAGCCTGTTCATTTGGCTGTGTTTTAAAATGGCACCCTGTCAACAGAAAACCATTCAACTATAGCCTGTTCATTTGGCTGTGTTTTAAAATGGCACCCTGTCAACAGAAAACCATTCAACTATAGCCTGTTCATTTGGCTGGGTTTTAAAATGGCACCCTGTCAACAGAAAACCATTCAACTATAGCCTGTTCATTTGGCTGGGTTTTAAAATGGCACCCTGTCAACAGAAAACCATTCAACTATAGCCTGTTCATTTGGCTGGGTTTTAAAATGGCACCCTGTCAACAGAAAACCATTCAACTATAGCCTGTTCATTTGGCTGGGTTTTAAAATGGCACCCTGTCAACAGAAAACCATTCAACTATAGCCTGTTCATTTGGCTGTGTTTTAAAATGGCACCCTGTCAACAGAAAACCATTCAACTATAGCCTGTTCATTTGGCTGTGTTTTAAAATGGCACCCTGTCAACAGAAAACCATTCAACTATAGCCTGTTCATTTGGCTGTGTTTTAAAATGGCACCCTGTCAACAGAAAACCATTCAACTATAGCCTGTTCATTTGGCTGTGTTTTAAAATGGCACCCTGTCAACAGAAAACCATTCAACTATAGCCTGTTCATTTGGCTGTGTTTTAAAATGGCACCCTGTCAACAGAAAACCATTCAACTATAGCCTGTTCATTTGGCTGTGTTTTAAAATGGCACCCTGTCAACAGAAAACCATTCAACTATAGCCTGTTCATTTGGCTGTGTTTTAAAATGGCACCCTGTCAACAGAAAACCATTCAACTATAGCCTGTTCATTTGGCTGTGTTTTAAAATGGCACCCTGTCAACAGAAAACCATTCAACTATAGCCTGTTCATTTGGCTGTGTTTTAAAATGGCACCCTGTCAACAGAAAACCATTCAACTATAGCCTGTTCATTTGGCTGTGTTTTAAAATGGCACCCTGTCAACAGAAAACCATTCAACTATAGCCTGTTCATTTGGCTGTGTTTTAAAATGGCACCCTGTCAACAGAAAACCATTCAACTATAGCCTGTTCATTTGGCTGTGTTTTAAAATGGCACCCTGTCAACAGAAAACCATTCAACTATAGCCTGTTCATTTGGCTGTGTTTTAAAATGGCACCCTGTCAACAGAAAACCATTCAACTATAGCCTGTTCATTTGGCTGTGTTTTAAAATGGCACCCTGTCAACAGAAAACCATTCAACTACAGCCTGTTCATTTGGCTGGGTTTTAAAATGGCACCCTGTCAACAGAAAACCATTCAACTATAGCCTGTTCATTTGGCTGTGTTTTAAAATGGCACCCTGTCAACAGAAAACCATTCAACTATAGCCTGTTCATTTGGCTGTGTTTTAAAATGGCACCCTGTCAACAGAAAACCATTCAACTATAGCCTGTTCATTTGGCTGTGTTTTAAAATGGCACCCTGTCAACAGAAAACCATTCAACTATAGCCTGTTCATTTGGCTGTGTTTTAAAATGGCACCCTGTCAACAGAAAACCATTCAACTATAGCCTGTTCATTTGGCTGTGTTTTAAAATGGCACCCTGTCAACAGAAAACCATTCAACTATAGCCTGTTCATTTGGCTGGGTTTTAAAATGGCACCCTGTCAACAGAAAACCATTCAACTATAGCCTGTTCATTTGGCTGGGTTTTAAAATGGCACCCTGTCAACAGAAAACCATTCAACTATAGCCTGTTCATTTGGCTGGGTTTTAAAATGGCACCCTGTCAACAGAAAACCATTCAACTATAGCCTGTTCATTTGGCTGGGTTTTAAAATGGCACCCTGTCAACAGAAAACCATTCAACTATAGCCTGTTCATTTGGCTGGGTTTTAAAATGGCACCCTGTCAACAGAAAACCATTCAACTATAGCCTGTTCATTTGGCTGGGTTTTAAAATGGCACCCTGTCAACAGAAAACCATTCAACTATAGCCTGTTCATTTGGCTGGGTTTTAAAATGGCACCCTGTCAACAGAAAACCATTCAACTATAGCCTGTTCATTTGGCTGTGTTTTAAAATGGCACCCTGTCAACAGAAAACCATTCAACTATAGCCTGTTCATTTGGCTGTGTTTTAAAATGGCACCCTGTCAACAGAAAACCATTCAACTATAGCCTGTTCATTTGGCTGTGTTTTAAAATGGCACCCTGTCAACAGAAAACCATTCAACTATAGCCTGTTCATTTGGCTGTGTTTTAAAATGGCACCCTGTCAACAGAAAACCATTCAACTATAGCCTGTTCATTTGGCTGTGTTTTAAAATGGCACCCTGTCAACAGAAAACCATTCAACTATAGCCTGTTCATTTGGCTGTGTTTTAAAATGGCACCCTGTCAACAGAAAACCATTCAACTATAGCCTGTTCATTTGGCTGGGTTTTAAAATGGCACCCTGTCAACAGAAAACCATTCAACTATAGCCTGTTCATTTGGCTGGGTTTTAAAATGGCACCCTGTCAACAGAAAACCATTCAACTATAGCCTGTTCATTTGGCTGGGTTTTAAAATGGCACCCTGTCAACAGAAAACCATTCAACTATAGCCTGTTCATTTGGCTGTGTTTTAAAATGGCACCCTGTCAACAGAAAACCATTCAACTATAGCCTGTTCATTTGGCTGGGTTTTAAAATGGCACCCTGTCAACAGAAAACCATTCAACTATAGCCTGTTCATTTGGCTGGGTTTTAAAATGGCACCCTGTCAACAGAAAACCATTCAACTATAGCCTGTTCATTTGGCTGTGTTTTAAAATGGCACCCTGTCAACAGAAAACCATTCAACTATAGCCTGTTCATTTGGCTGGGTTTTAAAATGGCACCCTGTCAACAGAAAACCATTCAACTATAGCCTGTTCATTTGGCTGTGTTTTAAAATGGCACCCTGTCAACAGAAAACCATTCAACTATAGCCTGTTCATTTGGCTGTGTTTTAAAATGGCACCCTGTCAACAGAAAACCATTCAACTATAGCCTGTTCATTTGGCTGTGTTTTAAAATGGCACCCTGTCAACAGAAAACCATTCAACTATAGCCTGTTCATTTGGCTGTGTTTTAAAATGGCACCCTGTCAACAGAAAACCATTCAACTATAGCCTGTTCATTTGGCTGTGTTTTAAAATGGCACCCTGTCAACAGAAAACCATTCAACTATAGCCTGTTCATTTGGCTGGGTTTTAAAATGGCACCCTGTCAACAGAAAACCATTCAACTATAGCCTGTTCATTTGGCTGGGTTTTAAAATGGCACCCTGTCAACAGAAAACCATTCAACTATAGCCTGTTCATTTGGCTGGGTTTTAAAATGGCACCCTGTCAACAGAAAACCATTCAACTATAGCCTGTTCATTTGGCTGGGTTTTAAAATGGCACCCTGTCAACAGAAAACCATTCAACTATAGCCTGTTCATTTGGCTGGGTTTTAAAATGGCACCCTGTCAACAGAAAACCATTCAACTATAGCCTGTTCATTTGGCTGGGTTTTAAAATGGCACCCTGTCAACAGAAAACCATTCAACTATAGCCTGTTCATTTGGCTGGGTTTTAAAATGGCACCCTGTCAACAGAAAACCATTCAACTATAGCCTGTTCATTTGGCTGGGTTTTAAAATGGCACCCTGTCAACAGAAAACCATTCAACTATAGCCTGTTCATTTGGCTGGGTTTTAAAATGGCACCCTGTCAACAGAAAACCATTCAACTATAGCCTGTTCATTTGGCTGTGTTTTAAAATGGCACCCTGTCAACAGAAAACCATTCAACTATAGCCTGTTCATTTGGCTGTGTTTTAAAATGGCACCCTGTCAACAGAAAACCATTCAACTATAGCCTGTTCATTTGGCTGTGTTTTAAAATGGCACCCTGTCAACAGAAAACCATTCAACTATAGCCTGTTCATTTGGCTGGGTTTTAAAATGGCACCCTGTCAACAGAAAACCATTCAACTATAGCCTGTTCATTTGGCTGGGTTTTAAAATGGCACCCTGTCAACAGAAAACCATTCAACTACAGCCTGTTCATTTGGCTGTGTTTTAAAATGGCACCCTGTCAACAGAAAACCATTCAACTATAGCCTGTTCATTTGGCTGTGTTTTAAAATGGCACCCTGTCAACAGAAAACCATTCAACTATAACCTGTTCATTTGGCTGTGTTTTAAAATGGCACCCTGTCAACAGAAAACCATTCAACTATAGCCTGTTCATTTGGCTGTGTTTTAAAATGGCACCCTGTCAACAGAAAACCATTCAACTATAACCTGTTCATTTGGCTGTGTTTTAAAATGGCACCCTGTCAACAGAAACCATTCAACTATAACCTGTTCATTTGGCTGTGTTTTAAAATGGCACCCTGTCAACAGAAAACCATTCAACTATAGCCTGTTCATTTGGCTGTGTTTTAAAATGGCACCCTGTCAACAGAAAACCATTCAACTATAGCCTGTTCATTTGGCTGTGTTTTAAAATGGCACCCTGTCAACAGAAAACCATTCAACTACAGCCTGTTCATTTGGCTGGGTTTTAAAATGGCACCCTGTCAACAGAAAACCATTCAACTATAGCCTGTTCATTTGGCTGGGTTTTAAAATGGCACCCTGTCAACAGAAAAACATTCAACTACAGCCTGTTCATTTGGCTGTGTTTTAAAATGGCACCCTGTCAACAGAAAACCATTCAACTATAGCCTGTTCATTTGGCTGGGTTTTAAAATGGCACCCTGTCAACAGAAAACCATTCAACTATAGCCTGTTCATTTGGCTGGGTTTTAAAATGGCACCCTGTCAACAGAAAACCATTCAACTATAGCCTGTTCATTTGGCTGCGTTTTAAAATGGCACCCTGTCAACAGAAAACCATTCAACTATAGCCTGTTCATTTGGCTGTGTTTTAAAATGGCACCCTGTCAACAGAAAACCATTCAACTATAGCCTGTTCATTTGGCTGTGTTTTAAAATGGCACCCTGTCAACAGAAAACCATTCAACTATAGCCTGTTCATTTGGCTGTGTTTTAAAATGGCACCCTGTCAACAGAAAACCATTCAACTATAGCCTGTTCATTTGGCTGTGTTTTAAAATGGCACCCTGTCAACAGAAAACCATTCAACTACAGCCTGTTCATTTGGCTGGGTTTTAAAATGGCACCCTGTCAACAGAAAACCATTCAACTATAGCCTGTTCATTTGGCTGGGTTTTAAAATGGCACCCTGTCAACAGAAAACCATTCAACTATAGCCTGTTCATTTGGCTGCGTTTTAAAATGGCACCCTGTCAACAGAAAACCATTCAACTATAGCCTGTTCATTTGGCTGTGTTTTAAAATGGCACCCTGTCAACAGAAAACCATTCAACTATAGCCTGTTCATTTGGCTGGGTTTTAAAACGGCACCCTGTCAACAGAAAACCATTCAACTATAGCCTGTTCATTTGGCTGTGTTTTAAAATGGCACCCTGTCAACAGAAAACCATTCAACTATAGCCTGTTCATTTGGCTGTGTTTTAAAATGGCACCCTGTCAACAGAAAACCATTCAACTATAGCCTGTTCATTTGGCTGTGTTTTAAAATGGCACCCTGTCAACAGAAAACCATTCAACTATAGCCTGTTCATTTGGCTGGGTTTTAAAATGGCACCCTGTCAACAGAAAACCATTCAACTATAGCCTGTTCATTTGGCTGGGTTTTAAAATGGCACCCTGTCAACAGAAAACCATTCAACTATAGCCTGTTCATTTGGCTGGGTTTTAAAATGGCACCCTGTCAACAGAAAACCATTCAACTATAGCCTGTTCATTTGGCTGGGTTTTAAAATGGCACCCTGTCAACAGAAAACCATTCAACTATAGCCTGTTCATTTGGCTGGGTTTTAAAATGGCACCCTGTCAACAGAAAACCATTCAACTATAGCCTGTTCATTTGGCTGTGTTTTAAAATGGCACCCTGTCAACAGAAAACCATTCAACTATAGCCTGTTCATTTGGCTGGGTTTTAAAATGGCACCCTGTCAACAGAAAACCATTCAACTATAGCCTGTTCATTTGGCTGGGTTTTAAAATGGCACCCTGTCAACAGAAAACCATTCAACTATAGCCTGTTCATTTGGCTGGGTTTTAAAATGACACCCTGTCAACAGAAAACCATTCAACTATAGCCTGTTCATTTGGCTGGGTTTTAAAATGGCACCCTGTCAACAGAAAACCATTCAACTATAGCCTGTTCATTTGGCTGTGTTTTAAAATGGCACCCTGTCAACAGAAAACCATTCAACTATAGCCTGTTCATTTGGCTGGGTTTTAAAATGGCACCCTGTCAACAGAAAACCATTCAACTATAGCCTGTTCATTTGGCTGGGTTTTAAAATGGCACCCTGTCAACAGAAAACCATTCAACTATAGCCTGTTCATTTGGCTGGGTTTTAAAATGGCACCCTGTCAACAGAAAACCATTCAACTACAGCCTGTTCATTTGGCTGTGTTTTAAAATGGCACCCTGTCAACAGAAAACCATTCAACTATAGCCTGTTCATTTGGCTGTGTTTTAAAATGGCACCCTGTCAACAGAAAACCATTCAACTATAACCTGTTCATTTGGCTGTGTTTTAAAATGGCACCCTGTCAACAGAAAACCATTCAACTATAGCCTGTTCATTTGGCTGTGTTTTAAAATGGCACCCTGTCAACAGAAAACCATTCAACTATAACCTGTTCATTTGGCTGTGTTTTAAAATGGCACCCTGTCAACAGAAACCATTCAACTATAACCTGTTCATTTGGCTGTGTTTTAAAATGGCACCCTGTCAACAGAAAACCATTCAACTATAGCCTGTTCATTTGGCTGTGTTTTAAAATGGCACCCTGTCAACAGAAAACCATTCAACTACAGCCTGTTCATTTGGCTGTGTTTTAAAATGGCACCCTGTCAACAGAAAACCATTCAACTATAGCCTGTTCATTTGGCTGTGTTTTAAAATGGCACCCTGTCAACAGAAAACCATTCAACTATAGCCTGTTCATTTGGCTGTGTTTTAAAATGGCACCCTGTCAACAGAAAACCATTCAACTACAGCCTGTTCATTTGGCTGGGTTTTAAAATGGCACCCTGTCAACAGAAAACCATTCAACTATAGCCTGTTCATTTGGCTGGGTTTTAAAATGGCACCCTGTCAACAGAAAACCATTCAACTATAGCCTGTTCATTTGGCTGGGTTTTAAAATGGCACCCTGTCAACAGAAAACCATTCAACTATAGCCTGTTCATTTGGCTGGGTTTTAAAATGGCACCCTGTCAACAGAAAACCATTCAACTATAGCCTGTTCATTTGGCTGCGTTTTAAAATGGCACCCTGTCAACAGAAAACCATTCAACTATAGCCTGTTCATTTGGCTGTGTTTTAAAATGGCACCCTGTCAACAGAAAACCATTCAACTATAGCCTGTTCATTTGGCTGGGTTTTAAAATGGCACCCTGTCAACAGAAAACCATTCAACTATAGCCTGTTCATTTGGCTGGGTTTTAAAATGGCACCCTGTCAACAGAAAACCATTCAACTATAGCCTGTTCATTTGGCTGCGTTTTAAAATGGCACCCTGTCAACAGAAAACCATTCAACTATAGCCTGTTCATTTGGCTGTGTTTTTAAAATGGCACCCTGTCAACAGAAAACCATTCAACTATAGCCTGTTCATTTGGCTGTGTTTTAAAATGGCACCCTGTCAACAGAAAACCATTCAACTATAGCCTGTTCATTTGGCTGGGTTTTAAAACGGCACCCTGTCAACAGAAAACCATTCAACTATAGCCTGTTCATTTGGCTGTGTTTTTAAAACTGCACCCTGTCAACAGAAAACCATTAAACTATAACCCCTATATAGGGCTCTGTTCAAAGGTAGTGCCCTAAATAGGGAATAGCATGCCATTTGGGCGACGGACAATGTATTTGACCAATTCTTTAAACCCGTTCTCTTTTTTTTCACACAGCCAAGACCGGTGGCGGTGGTCCCTCTGCGTCAGGAGGACAGAGAAAACACCGGAAGAAACAACAGGTCAAACGTAAAACCAGAGTCAAAGAAGGCGAACGGAAGCGACCCAGAGCCAAGAGGTTTAACAACCGTCGCTGTTTTAAATGCGGAGAGGGATTCCCCCGGGAATATGAGCTGTTGCTCCACCTGCAGACACATCTGGACTACAGCTGCTACGCGTGTGGAGCACCGTTCAGCAACAAAGAGCTGCTGCAGAGACATCAGGAAGAGCACGCCGGTAAGAGAGACTGTGATGGAGACTCACGGCGGCTACGTCATGACTGTAACACTATTATATAGCCTTTCTGACGAGTTACTGGTGAATTCACCGTGAGTAGGGATGTGACGGCTACGTCACGACTGTCACACTATTATATAGCCTTTCTGACGGGTTACTGGTGAATTCACCGTGAGTAGGGATGTGCCTCAAATGACACCCTATTCCCTACATAGTGCACACTAGTGCCCATAGGCTCTTGTCATATGTAGTGCACTATATAGGGAATAGGGTACCGTTTGAGATACACTAACTGTGTGTTTGTTCCAGAGGAGAGTCTGGGTGTGTTCTCTGGTGAGGCGGCAGGTCCAACTACAGGACAGCAGCGGGGGAGAGGGAAGAGGACTCACCGATGTCCAACCTGTGGCAAAGAACTATCCGACGCCTCCAAGCTGAAGTTACACGTGAGAATCCACACCGGGGAGAAACCTTACCGTTGCTCCCTGTGCGGAAAGGGTTTCACTCAGCCAGGGAACCTGAAAACACACATGAAAACACACAGAGGTGAGAGAGGCTTTGGAAAGACGTTCAGCAACATATGCTGATGCTGTGGTCCACGTACAGTGTCTTCAGAAAGGATTCACACCACATTTTGTTGTGTTACAAGGTGGAATTCAAAATAGATTTCATTGTTTGTTTTTTTGTTGTTAATGATCTAGACAAAATACTCTAGTCAAAGTGAGAGAGAAATTCAAAGTGTAATTACTAACTTCACCATGCTCAAAGGGATATTCAATGTCTGTTTTTTTTTATTTTTACCCATCTACCAATAGGTGCCCTTCTATGCGAGGCATTGGAAAACCTCCCTGGTCTTTGTGGTTGAATGTGTGTTTGAAATTCGATGCTCGACTGAGGGACCTTACAGATAATTGTATGTGATGTGTATAGAGATGAGGTAGTCATTCAACAACCATGTTAAACACTATTAGTGTACACAGAGTGAGTCCATGTGACTTATTATGTGACTTGTTAAGCACATTGTTACTGCCTGAACTTATTTAGTCTTTCCACAACAAAGGGGCTGAACACTTAACTGACTCAAGACATTTCAGCTTTTCATTTTTAATGAATTTATAAGAATTTCTAAAAACATGACATCATTACTCTGACATTATGGGGTATCGTGTATCACACAAAATCTCACATGTATCCATTTTTTAATTCAGGCAGTAACACAACAACATGTGGGAAAAGTCGAGGGGGTGTGAATACTTCCTGGAGGCCCTGTACTGGAGGCCCTGTACTGGAGGCCCTGTACTGGAGGCCCTGTACTGGAGGCCCTGTACTGGAGGCCCTGTACTGGAGGCCCTGTACTGGAGGCCCTGTACTGAAGGCCCTGTACTGGAGGCCCTGTACTGGAGGCCCTGTACTGGAGGCCCTGTACTGAAGGCCCTGTACTGAAGGCCCTGTACTGAAGGCCCTGTACTGGAGGCCCTGTACTGGAGGCCCTGTACTGGAGGCCCTGTACTGAAGGCCCTGTACTGGAGGCCCTGTACTGGAGGCCCTGTACTGGAGGCCCTGTACTGGAGGCCCTGTACGGAAGGCCCTGTACGGAAGGCCCTGTACGGAAGGCCCTGTACGGAAGGCCCTGTACGGAAGGCCCTGTACGGAAGGCCCTGTACGGAAGGCCCTGTACTGAAGGCCCTGTACTGAAGGCCCTGTACTGGAGGCCCTGTACTGGAGGCCCTGTACTGGAGGGCCCTGTACGGAAGGCCCTGTACTGAAGGCCCTGTACGGAAGGCCCTGTACTGGAGGCCCTGTACTGTATGTTGAGGTGGTGATGGGATGATGGATATGAGGTTGAAAATGTTTTGAAAATGACCCTATCAGGTTTATGTGAAAATACAGCTCAACGTTGATATTTTCTCAGTGTCTTTTGGGGGGTTTGTGTATGCTGTTGTAAGAGTAGCTGGGGGCCAGTCTGTTTGTGCTAACATGCCAACTCCCTGTCCCTCATTGTCACAGCTGGGGGCCAGTCTGTTTGTGGTAACATGCCAACTCTCTGTCCCTCATTGTCACATCCAAACAATGACAGCAGTGGAGATCTGGAACAAAGGCTATGAACAGCTTATTGGTCTGAGGGACTTGACTTAACACTGGCCGTGTGTGTCTCAAATGGCACCCTATTCCCTACATAGTGCACTACTGTTTTAGAGCTCTAAGGGCCCTGTTCAAAGGTAGTGCACTATATAGGGCAGGGCTTTCCCAACCCTGTTCCTGGAGAGCTACCCTCCTGTAGATTTGAAATCTCTCCAGGAACAGGGTTGGAGTTAAAACCTACAGGAGGGTATCTCTCCAGGAACAGGGTTGGTGTTAAAACCTACAGGAGGGTATCTCTCCCGGAACAGGGTTGGATTTAAAACCTACATGAGGGTATATCTCCAGGAACAGGGTTGGAGTTAAAACCTACAGGAGGGTATCTCTCCAGGAACAGGGTTGGATTTAAAACCTACAGGAGGGTATCTCTCCAGGAACAGGTTTGGATTTAAAACCTACAGGAGGGTATCTCTCCAGGAACAGGGTCGGATTTAAAACCTACAGGAGGGTATCTCTCCAGGAACAGGGTTGGATTTAAAACCTACAGGAGGGTATCTCTCCAGGAACAGGGTTGGATTTAAAACCTACAGGAGGGTATCTCTCCAGGAACAGGGTTGGAGAGCCCTGATATAGGGGTCCGTTTTGGGGCCACAACCTAAATGTCGACCTTTTATCTTCCCTGCAGATGGGAACCCCAGTTTGTTGTCTGCTGGTGGGTCGGGTCCCTCTACATCAAGAGGTCCAGAACACCACCGAGAGAATCACACCGTCGCCGCAGCAGCAGCAGCTCAGGAGAACTTCAACTGTCCAGATCTATCGTCAGTACAGAAACACACGACGTCTCAGGACAGCGGAGAGAAGTCCTCTTTCTTCTGCTCGCTGTGCGGGGAGGAGTTCTCTGAGAAGACACAGTTAGAGGAACACCGGCTGGCTCACCTCAACAAGAAGCCTTTCCCCTGCCCTGACTGTGGCAAGAGGTTCCGCAGTAATTACTACGTTAAGATCCACATGCGAATGCACACCGGGGAGAGGCCTTACCAATGCGCTGAGTGTGGGAAGGGCTTCATCACAGAAGAAGGGCTGAAGAAGCACGAGAGCGCTCACCGGGGAGAGAGACCCCACCTCTGCCCCGAGTGCGGAAAGAGATTCAAGCAACAGTCCCAACTTACGTGTCACTTCCGTATGCACACCGGACAGAAGAGCCACCTCTGCTCCGTCTGTGGGAAGAGTTACTTCAGAGAATTTGACCTCAAGGTTCACCTCAGAGTCCACACGGGAGAGAAGCCCCATCAGTGTGAGGAGTGTGGGAAGAGTTTCTACTATCTACAGGGGCTCCGGCAGCACCAGAGGACCCACGCTCCCAAGCCCATCGGACCGACCCGCCAGCTAGGCAGGCCTAAGCAGTCGTCCAGCGCGGCGGACAACATGGACGTACCAAACCAATCACCCAGGACGGGAAGGCCCAGGCCAGCTCCTAGAGTAGAGAGACCCATGCCTCTACCCAGAGTGGAGAGACCCATGCCTCTAGGCCTACCTAGAGTTGAGAGTGATCTGGAGAGACCTCACTGGCAGTACTGGCACCTTTAAATGGGAAATCTTCCATTTCTGTTGTTGTTTGAACTAGAGGTCGACCGATTTATGATTTTTCAACGCTGATAAGATTATTGGAGGACCAAAACAAGCCGATACCGATTAATCGGACAATTTTTATATATACATATATATATATATATATATATATATATGAGTGTGGTAATATTTGTAATAATGTCAATTACAACAATGCTGAATGAACACTTATTTTAACTTAATATAATACATCAATAAAATCTATTTAGTCTCAAATAAATAATGAAACATCATCAATTTGGTTTAAATAATGCAAAAACACAGTGTTGGAGAAGAAAGTAAAAGTGCAATATGTGCCATGTAAGAAAGCTAACGTTTAAGTTCCTTGCTCAGAACATGAGAACATATGAAAGCTGGTGGTTCAGTATTCCCAGTTCTTCAATATTCCCAGTTAAGAAGTTTTAGGTTGTAGTTATTATAGGAATTATGACGTGTCGGCTATTTCTCTCTCTACCATTTGTATTTCATATACCTTTGACTATTGGATGTTCTAATAGGCACTTTAGTATTGCCAGGCTAATCTCAGGAGTTGATAGGCTTGAAGTCATAAACAGCGCTGTGCTAAGAGCTGCTGGAAAACGCAGTAAAGTTTGAATGAATGCTTACGAGCCTGATGCTGCCTACCACCGCTCATTCAGACTGCTCTATCAAATATCAAATCAGACTTAATTATAATATAATAAACACAGAAATACGAGCCTCAGGTCATTAATATGGTCAAATCCGGAAACTATCATTTAAAAAACAAAGCGTTTATTCTTTCAGTGAAATACAGAACCGTTCCGTATTTTATCGAACTGGTGGCATCCATAAGTCTAAATATTGCTGTTACATTGCACAACCTTCAATGTTATGTCATAATTATGCAAAATTCAGACAAATTAGTTCGCAACGAGCCAGGCGGCCCAAACTGTTGCATATACCCTTACTCTGCGTGCAATGAACGCAAGAGAAGTGACACAATTTCCCTAGTTAATATTGCCTGCTAACATTAATTTATTTTAACTAAATATGCAGGTTTAAAAATATATACTTCTGTGTATTGATTTTAAGAAAGGCATTGATGTTTATGGTTAGGTACATTCGTGCAATGGTTGTGCTTTTGTTAAATCATCACCCGTTTGGCGAGGTAGGCTGTGATTCGATGATAAATTAACAGGCACCGCATCGATTATATGCAATGCAGGACAAGCTAGTTAACCTAGTAATATCATCAACCATGTGTAGTTAACTAGTGATTATGTGAAGATTGCTTGTTTTTTATAAGAGAAGTTTAATGCTAGCTAGCTCCTTGCTGCACCCGCGTAACAGGTGGTCAGCCTGCCACGCAGTTTCCTCATGGAATTTAATGTAATCGGGCCATAATCGGCGTTCAAAAATGCTGATTATCGATTTGTTATGAAAACTTGAAAATCGGGCCCTAATTAACCCGGCCGACCTCTAGTTTGAACTGCAGATTCTGTCTTTAACCACTGCTACGTTGCGTACAACATTTAAGGCCACTTTCCCGGACACGGATTTCAGACTAGTTCTGCATTTAAATAGCATGTTCAATAGAGAAAGTGTTTGTTGCTCCATGGGTCTATGTATCACGTGTCTCGGAGTAGGAGTGCTGATCTAGGATCAGGTCCATGTAACCTTATTGGGATCTAAAAAGGTGAAGCTGACCATCAATCAGCACTCCTACTTTAAGATGCTTCATCCAGACGGCCTTTGGACTAGGCTTAATCTATATCTGCTTCATACAGACGGCCATTGGACTAGGCTTAATCTATATCTGCTTTATACAGACGGCCATTGGACTAGGCTTAATCTATATCTGCTTTATACAGACGGCCATTGGACTAGGCTTAATCTATATCTGCTTTATACAGACGGCCATTGGACTACATTTACATTTACATTTAAGTCATTTAGCAGACGCTCTTATCCAGAGCGACTTACAAATTGGGCTAGGCTTAATCTATATCTGCTTTATACAGACGGCCATTGGACTAGGCTTAATCTATATCTGCTTTATACAGACGGCCATTGGACTAGGCTTAATCTATATCTGCTTTATACAGACGGCCATTGGACTAGGCTTAATCTATATCTGCTTTATACAGACGGCCATTGGACTAGGCTTAATCTATATCTGCTTTATACAGACGGCCATTGGACTAGGCTTAATCTTCATACAGACGGCCATTGGACTAGGCTTAATCTATATCTGCTTTATACAGACGGCCATTGGACTAGGCTTAATCTATATCTGCTTTGTACAGACGGCCATTGGACTAGGCTTAATCTATATCTGCTTTGTACAGACGGCCATTGGACTAGGCTTAATCTTCATACAGACGACCATTGGACTAGGCTTAATCTATATCTGCTTTATACAGACGGCCATTGGACTAGGCTTAATCTATATCTGCTTTATACAGACAGCCATTGGACTAGGCTTAATCTTCATACAGACGGCCATTGGACTTGGCTTAATCTATATCCGGGAAAACAGACAGGTATATTATCTCTGTGGTTAATCTCACTACTTTTGTCTCGACTGTTAAAAGTAGTGGGAATTCATGTGCTCGCTAGCATCAAATCAAATTGTATTAGTCACACGCGCCGAATACAACGGGTGTAGATCTTACAGTGAAATGCTTACTGACAAGCCCTTAATCAACAATGAAGTTAAGAAAATACCTATAAAAATAAAAAAAAATGTTAAAATAACAAATATTTAAAGAGCAGCAGTAAAATAACAATAGCGGGGCTTTATACAGGGGGTTCCGTTGTTTATGTATGTTCCTCTTCTCCGATCCCCACCACAGTTATGAAAGATGGATGCTGGGCTCTGTTTGCCTTGAGAGATTCATTTGTAGAGGGTCCGCCCAACAAAAAAATAATAGATTTTCAAAATGATTTGTATGCTCTTTTCTTAGTTTAGACTGAGGAGGACCAAAAAACCAAGGTTCAGGCTGTTATGCCATCGTCAGTGGGAGTCCACACAGAGAGGTGCATTAGTCCTTTACGTTCAGCTTCTGGGAGCGGGTGAAAACCCAAGAAAGTGTTATTTTACGATTAAGATTTGTGATCAACGCCTTTTTTATGACCATCCGTTGAGTTGAGACGCTTGTCTGTTTTACACTAAATATACTATTGGAGTAACTTTTATTTTTTATTGTATGTCATATTACTCTGTTCAATTGTTTCTCATTCATAAGCACTTTAAATGTTTTATCTGAAGTTCTCGCAGACGGGTCTCGGTGTCTGTGTGGAATGTCACCACCTGATACAACAGTACCTGTGCACAGTAGTTGTCATGATTAAATAAATCGTTGCAATGATTTCAAAAACCAATCTCCATTTTTATTTTATTTAAACTTTGAAACTGCTGAGCTCAATAAGTGAAGAGTGTCTGTTTTAATCAGTAATCACTGATAAAATTGTTACTCTATTATGGTACTTTTGTTTGGAGGCAACTTCATGTCAGCCAGAGCACCTGGCTCATGCCGGGGAGGCAGCCCGCTTACAAAACTAATGCAATCACTTTTCACCTGGTTCAAACTCCTCCCACCGGTGTAACCCGGGCCAGATAAACAAACCCCCTCAGTGACAAGAGGTTGCCATGGGGACCTCCTGTGTGGTGCAGCGGTCTAAGGCACTGCATCGCAATGCTAGAAGTGTAACTACAGATCTGGGTTCGATCCCGGGCTGTGTATCAGCCAGCTGCGACCAGGAGACCCATGAGGCGGCGCAGAATTGGCCCAGCGTCGTCCGTGTTAGGAGAGGCTTTGGTCGGCTGGGATGTCCTTGTCCCATCGCTCTCTAGTGACTCCTATGGCGAGCCGGGCGCAATGCACACTCACATGGTCGCCAGTTGGACGGTGTTTCCTCAGACACGTTGGTGCGGGTGGCTTCCGGGTTAAGCGAGCAGTGTTTCAAGTAGCAGTGCGGCTTGGCGGGGTCTTGTTTTGAAGGACGCACGGCTCTCGACCTTGGCCTCTCCCGAGTCCGTACGGGAGTTGCAGCGATGGGACAAGACTGTAACTACCAATTGGAAATCACGAAATAGAGGAGAAAAAGGAGTAAAATAAATGAATAAGTTGCCATGTGGGGAATCGTAGCTCGTTGTATTAATGTCTTGTTTTGAGGTTTTTTGACTGATGTCATGTTTATGCTAATATGGCAAAAATTCACTAGCAAGCTAACCAACAACCATAACGATATATTTGTTTTCAATAAACATTTGGAGATTAAATATATTATACATGTTGTCAACAGTTTAATGCTAAGTACAAGTCGAAACTATGAAATGTTCGACTTGCTAACTTGTAGTTATACACCTGCTGTATTCAACGAATCAGCAAGTCGTAAATGTCTTCCTCGTTCTGACTAGCATGTGAACCAACATCAGCCAACTCTGTTTTCCCCATAGTTGCGCATGTGTTTGGTTTTGTTACTAAACAACCAACCCATCTATGCCTCTTAAGGGGAAGTAATCAGATAACATTACTGAGTTTGGGTAATCCTACTGAGTACAATTTTGGATCGGTAACAGATTACATTTAGAAAGTAACTTATCCAACCCTGTTTATATCATACTGTGCTGTATGTACACTACTGTACTGTAGACAAAGTCCCATTTGTTTGAACTCCAGAACAGATGGTGGCGCTAACGCGGATCGTCTGAGGAATCTAACCCGGAAGAAGAATCATACTAACGTTGATAGTTAGCTAGCTGGGTTATTTTGCAAGTGTGTGAAAATGTGTCCGATATTATTTGATACGGTTTAAAGTAGATTTTGATATTGCCAAACACGGACTGTAAACGTGGAACCAACGATGTTACCAAACCACAATTCCATATCCTTTTGTTATCGGGTCTAGGAAAGTAAGTTAGCTTGTTAGCTAAAGCCTAGCTTACTGACTCGCTGACTTAGCTAGTTTTCAAACAGTTCTGCATAGAAAGCAATTAGCTAAATAGCTAATGTGGACTCGTGGTGAACGGTCAGTGGAATGATGACGGTGATTTCAGAATACCTGCTATAGTTCAGTGCGCTAACTACATAATTCCTAGGAAGCTATAGAAGAATTCATGATGGATGAGGTGAGAAAGACTCATAGAGATAGATGGAGGACTAGCACCATTGAGGACGTTCACCATTTTGAAGTAATCAACTGGGTGGGACTTCCTGTGGGTTACGGAAGGATCTCATAATTCCATCCAGGTTATCAGGAAGGATCAGCCAATTAATTATATGTGTGAGCAAACGTTCCAACGCTGCAGGTGACAGTCAATTGCCAACCTTGGCTTTATATCTGTTCAAATAACACACTCCAGGTGGCAGTATGCACCCTTTCAGTTTGTTTACCAACTCATAGAAGTAGTAGAAGACTACTTCAAAATGGAGAGAGCCTCAATGGCGCTGCGCATGCTCTCAGAAACGCCATAATAGAACATATACAATGGTGCGTCCTCTATGGAATGACTGTAGCTAATGTTAGGTGGTTAATGCTAAACCAGTCTGGATGGCGTTGCCTAGAGCCCGTCGCATGCTTTCCAGTCGAAACAGCGCACATGTATTATGACGAACATTTGTGACGTTCGAGCACATTTTTTATTTTCTTGAGGCTGAAATGTGGTAGCTGAAGTCTACGCCCCTTCGTCGGTGATTGGTCAACAGTGTTACCAAATCTTTTGTATAACTAACCCAGTATAGACCAGAGCCTGTCGTTTCCGATGGGAGGAAATGTATCATAGTTTGCAGAACAAGCAAGGAAGTGGGCAGAGCCAAACGCTAGTGAGATCCTAGCATTTATTTGCATATTTGCGTTAGGTAACGTCTACTCTTAAGTGCGCGGGTGCTCAATACGTCCTTCTAAACAACGCCATGGAAACTTTGGCAAAGGGTAAAGTCTACAAAACGCAGTCCACTCTGTTACAGATTCTATTTTTGGAAACAGAATACTGAACGGAGATCAAATGTTTAATCGATGAGAACATTTTTCAGAATGTCGGCCAAAATCCATCTCACTCCATCTTCCACAGCCGGCCACTGGGTTTCCTCTCATCACCATATTTGGTAGTGTGGCAACGCCAACCGGATGCTTCACATTTACAGTGTTGCAAAAAGTAACCAATTGTCATAGTTGAGTAAAAGTAAAGATACCTTAATAGAAAATGACTCGTGAAAGTGAAAGTCACCCAGAAAGTATTTGGTTTTAAATATACTTAAGTATCAAAACTAACTGTAATTTCAAAAATATACTTATGTATACTAATGTACGGATAGCCAGGGGCACACTCCAACATTCAGACATCATTTACAAATGAAGCATGTGTTTAGTGACTCCACCAGATCAGAGACAGTAGGGATGACCAGGGATGTTCTCTGTTTAGTGAGTCCACCAGATCAGTGGCAGTAGGGATGACCAGGGATGTTCTCTGTTTAGTGACTCCACCAGATCAGAGACAGTAGGGATGACCAGGGATGTTCTCTGTTTAGTGAGTCCTCCAGATCAGAGGCAGTAGGGATGACCAGCGATGTTCTCTGTTTAGTGAGTCCACCAGATCAGTGGCAGTAGGGATGACCAGGGATGTTCTCTGTTTAGTGACTCCACCAGATCAGTGGCAGTAGGGATGACCAGGGATGTTCTCTGTTTAGTGACTCCACCAGATCAGAGACAGTAGGGATGACCAGGGATGTTCTCTGTTTAGTGAGTCCACCAGATCAGAGGCAGTAGGGATGACCAGCGATGTTCTCTGTTTAGTGACTCCACCAGATCAGTGGCAGTAGGTGATGACCAGGGATCTTCTCTGTTTAGTGACTCCACCAGATCAGAGACAGTAGGGATGACCAGGGATGTTCTCTGTTTAGTGACTCCACCAGATCAGAGACAGTAGGGATGACCAGGGATGTTCTCTGTTTAGTGACTCCACCAGATCAGAGGCAGTAGGGATGACCAGGGATGAATTGGACCATTTTCCTGTCCTGCTAAGCATTCAAAATGTAACAAGTACTTTTGGGCGTTAGGGAAAATGTATGGAGTAAAAAGTACATGATTTTCTTTAGGAATGTAGTGGAGTAAAAGTAAAAGTTTTGAAAAATATTAATAGTAAAGTACAGATACAAAATAAACGTATGTAGTACTTTAAAGTATTTTTTACTTAAGTACTTTACTCCACTGCACATTTCTGCCTCCTGGCTCCTTGTTCTTTCTCCTTGTAGGAACGGGAACGGGATTCTTCAATTCAGTTTTTGTTGTCATTCTACGAGAGACGACTAGTTTTCATGCACATTTTTCCACTTTAGAAATACTGCACCGAGTATCTTACTTAGATTCTGCGACTAAGACCTTCTCGGTAAAGACGTCTAAATTATTAATGACAGATTTCTTGATTTATCTTAGATGAATTCTGACTATTTTGAGGAAGTGTTTCTGGCTATGTAGTTGCTACAGTGGCTCAAGAGGGACAAACAACAGTAATATTGCCTTTCTCTAGTTTTTCAAACAAATGTCTTTCTGGAGTTTGTGAATACAGACATTCGCTTCGCCGATTTCTCCTCGGAGGAAACCGAACCTATGTTTGCGGACGCCTTTAAGCGTAAATCGTAGTCCAAAGACGCTGAGGCGCGACATCCCATTGTGACACAGTTACGCAGCTCTGGCGCACAGCGGGGGACACAGCCCGATCGCACGCCTTCCCACAATTTCAACACAATGGGACGCAATTCCAAAAGTATTAAAGCAAACGTTCTAGAACACTGCGGTGCGTACACGTTTTGGAACTCCGATACACACAAGTTGTAGCTGATGATGAATGTCACTATTTTATAACAAGTCATTCTTTGTTTTAGGATTCTGCGGACCCGTCCAACCCCCCTCTCTCCTGCTCCTCCACTGAACCCAACCCTCCAGAGTCACTGGTTCCTGACTCTAACCATAGAGACATCGACAACTACAGTGAAATACCCAGATTTAACATTGTAGTCAAAGAGGAGGAAGACTGGGACGTGGATAATACTGGTAAATATTACCATAGTTACTGAATTAGTAATAGCAATGGGATTATATAGTTCTGTTTCATACAGTGTTTCCCCCAGAATTCTTTTCAGCAGCGGTGGCAAAGGTAGCAGGGGGGGGGGGGGCATTTTTGTAGAACGACTGTGAGAAGGTCATTTCTGGGGACTCTTTTAAAAGGGCATTCTATTCCAAAATGCATGACAATGTCATAATGTTGACAGCATCTGAAATAGAACAGATGCTGCTCCACTGCACTGTAGGGAGAGGAAGAGGAACAAGCAGTGGCTGTGCCCTTATATGGCTCTCATTCCTACCACTGTTCAAATATACACTGTAACGTCTCACTCTGATCTTAAAGGGAAAGTGCCCTTATGGCTCTCATTCCTACCACTGTTCAAATACACATTGTAACTTCTCACTCTGATCTTAAAGGGAAAGTGCCCTTATGGCTCTCATTCCTACCACTGTTCAAATACAATTTGTAGGGGGCGGAGCTAGCATGTTGGAGTGAACGGCGGTGTGTGAGAGGCTCCTGCAACTTTTTTGCGAAATAATCTAACTTAACCTACTTTATGATACTTTTTACAACAAACGTTTCTTTCTAATACAACATTGTAACTTTCTGTGTAAAAATGCCGAGTAATAAGCGACCAAAGGACAATAAATCCACATCGGAGGCCTACTCCACACCAAACAACGAGACAGACATGGCGGAAGGCACAGGCAACAACGTGACACTTATAGAACTTACCCGGGCTTTGGGAGAACTACGTGTTGCTTTAGCTGAGGATCTTAAGGTTACTATTGCTGAACTGGACACCAAAATCGAGAGCACCATTCGAACGGTCGCTTCGCAGGGCCAGAGTATTGTGGACCTTGAGAAAGCTTCTGAATTCAACGCTGGTAGAATCGACGAGTTAGAGAAGCTATGCTCGTCACTGCAGGATAGGGTGCAGAGGCTTTCTGTGAAAGTGGTCGACCTGGAGGGCCGTTCCAGACGTAATAACCTTCGCGTTGTTGGTCTGGCAGAGGGGTTAGAGGCGGGCTCTCGCCCCACCGACTTCTTCGCCAAGCTATTGAAGGATGCAATGGGATTGGATGTTTTGGCTTCGGACCCCCAGCTGGACCACATCGCGCCCTTGTCCCAGTGCCTGGACCGGGCCAACGTCCTCGCCCAGTAATCATCTGTTGTCACAGTTTCAAGACCAAGGATCTTATCCTGCGCGAGGCCCGAATGAGGGGCAACCTGTTACATAAAGGGCACCCCTTCCGTGTCTATGATGATTATGCGCCCGATGTGGCAAAGCACCGCGGCGGCTACAGAGATGTCATGACCAAACTCTACAAACTCCATCTTCGCCCAGCCTTGCTCTTCCCTGCAAGACTCAGAATTACCCCTCCTTCTGGTGAGAAGATTTGGCTCTCCTCGGTTTTGGACGCAGAGAAGTTTATCCGGGAACATACGCCAATCCCCCGTACAGGTTAGAGTGCCTTGTCATTGTGTGTTAGGGTCTGCTCATGGAATCGAATCCATACTATACCATAACGGGTGAAACCGTATTGAACGGTCTCAACAAGGGCTACCGAACATGTAAGATGCTGTGGAGGGCGGTCAGAGCTCTCAGTTAAAGTCACTTTCATTCTGGCTGTGTTCAGAGCGATGCCTATTTGGGATGCCTTCCAGGTTTGATCATTGACACTTTCGGATGAATATACTTATATTCCCCCATTTTTTGTTTTGTTTCGTTATTTATTTTTCAATTCTTACATTTATTGTTGTTACAATACCATTTATTTATTGCTTGCAGGGGACTGGGGGTGATGGTTGGGAAGGGGCAGACACCTGGATAGCAAGTTGATGTTTTGTGCCGTTCTGCCTTTGTTTTAGCCGAGGGCCGCTCTCCTGATTAGATCCCCACCAGCCCTCTGTAGTGTCTGTGTAGGTGTGCGTACATATAATTAGTATTTGTACTTTATAATTATTTTCTCTTAGCATTTTACTATTATGTATGTGTATATTTTAAATTAGTGTAGATTATTATTCTGGGGCATGAATGTTTGTGTATGTATGTGTATATATGCATATGTATATATGTATGGGTGTGTGTGTATATGTATATATTTTTTAAAATATATACTTTTATATGTATTTGTTGCGGGTGTGTGTATATGTGTATATGTGTGTGTGTGTATGTATGTGTGTATGTATGTATGTATGTATATGTGTGTATATATATATATATATATAACCGTTTTATTTATTTATTTTCTGATTGGGGGGTACGTTTAATTTAGAAAAATTCTTGTTTCCGATCTAACCCACAATATGTAAATGTACTGCTGTCTATGTCGGTTGCTGATGGTTCATGTTTAGACCGGGATTGCTTAGCAATATAATCTTGTGATGCTATATCTTGCTTATCTCAGGGATTGACCCAAGATGACGCTTAAGTGCGCAATATGTTTAAGTTGCAACTTATTCTCTTTAGGTTTATTAGATGCTAATTGAACACTTTATTCGCGGGAGCCTCCTCAGTTCATATGTTAGTAGAAGTTCTAGGATAGTGAGAAGTGAACGTATAGTTGGGATTTTATTTTTGTTTTACCTCTTGTTCGAGGTCGCGCCGTGCTTTTTTGGCATCGGCCAGACAATGTGTTTATTATTTTTATTTTTCTATTTTTTTCTCTCCTATTTGTGTATGCCTGTTAAAGGTGGGTTGATCGGGGGGGCCACCATAGGAACTACAAATGAGAGGGGGGCGGGGCTCACATTCACTTCCTGGAATGTCAAGGGTTTAAACGAACCAATTAAGAGAGGCAAGGTCCTAGCCCACTTGAAAGCACTCTCGTCTGATATTATATTTTTGCAAGAAACCCATCTGAAAAATAATTCTCATAGCAGACTTAAATGTAGGTGGGTGGGGCAAGTGTATCACTCTAACTTCTCTGCCAAAACGAGAGGCACAGCGATTCTGGTACGGAAAGGAATTCCCTTTCTACATAAAACCACTATTGTGGATAAAGAGGGTCGTTATGTGATCGTAATAGGAGAGATCCACTCTACTTCTGTAACTCTACTAAATATCTATGGGCCAAACATTGATAACCCCTCTTTTTTCAAAAGAGTCCTTGCCCTGATTCCAGATAGGACCACTCAACTTGGTCAAAAGCCTTCTCGGCGTCAAGAGATATAACGGCAAGGTCCACGTTTGGTAACCTCTGAGAATACATAATGTTGAAGAGGCGCCTGAGATTGAAGAATGAGTTTCTGTTCGGGATAAAGCCGGTCTGGTCCGAATGGACCAATTTGCCAATTAAAGTGCTAAGCCTGTTAGCCAGGGTTTTTGCTAAAATCTTTTGGTCTGTATTAAGGAGGGATATTGGTCTGTATGACCCTACCTCTTCCGGATCTTTACCCTTCTTATGTATAAGAAGGGTAAAAAAGTAGATGGGAGAGCTCCATCCTCCTTGGCCTGAACCAACATTTTGTGCAGGTAGGGAGAGAGCATGTTGCTGAATGTTTTATAGAATTCACCAGGGTATCCATCTGGGCCCGGGGTCTTGCCACTCTTTAGAGATTTAATTGTTTCTCGAATTTCTTCAAGAGATATTTCCTTATTCAGGAAGTTAGAATCTTCCTGGTTCAGGGCAGGAAGATTACAGTCCTCCAAAAAGTTTTGCATAATTAAGGGGTTAGGATCTGCTTTAGATGTATATAGAGTCTCATAAAACTGACGGAATCTGTCATTGATGTCTTTGGGGGAAGAGAGTAATTCCCCAGATGCAGATTTAACTTTGTGAATCATTCGGTCACTCACATTTTTTCGAAGTTGTCTGGCGAGTAATTTGTGTGGTTCGTCACCAAACTCAAAATATTTTTGCTTGGCGTAGAGAAAAGATTTAGCAATTTTAGCTGAGAGAATCTGATTATATTCAAATTTTAAAGAGGTAATTTTTTTAGGTTTCTCCATAGATGGATGTCTAGCATTCTCCCTATCCAGTAAGTGAATTTGTCCCTCCAGTTCTACCAATTTTCCCCTGTTTTGCCTACTCCTGGCAGTCTGATAGGAGATGATACAGCCTCTCAAATAAGCCTTAAGTGTTTCCCACAATAATGCTGGGGAAGTCTCTGTGTTGTCGTTGGTATCAAAGAAAAATGTAATTTGGTCTTTAAGAAGTTCACAGAATGTTGGTTCTGTGAGGAGCTGAGGATTCAACCTCCAGACCCTCTCGTTTGGTACGATGTCACCCTCAGGGAGAAGGTGAGTGGACTGTGGTCCGAGATTATAATATCATGATACCTCACATTACAGGTATAGGGGAGTAGTTTAGCATCAACCATAAAAGTAGTCAATTCGAGTATAAACATTGTGAACATGAGAGTAAAAGGAGTATTCCCTACCCGTAGGGTTAGTGATCCTCCATATATCAAATAAGTTAGAATTCTTTATGTAGAATTCACTTGAATAGGAGGTGGGAGTTTGCCGGGTAGAGGATCTGTCCAAATATTGGTCTAGCACACAGTTAAGGTCCCCTCCAATGATCAGGTTAGTATGGGAGATATCTATTCAAAGTCCTACAGAAATTTAATATTGGAGATGGGTTCATAAATTGGATCCAGCTTTTATATAGGAACCCCTGTGTGAGAATACTCACTAACCAATCATTGTCGCCCCGATTTAACCTTTACAGAGGGACAAGGCAGGGTTGTGCGCTGTCGCCTATGCTCTTCGCCCTAATCATTGAACCTCTCGCTCAGGCGATTAGATCTGATGCAGCAATACACGGCTATAATACTAAAGATACTCTAAATAAGATTTCCCTATACGCAGATGACATTCTCCTCTATGTAACAGAACCCCAAGCTAGTATTCCAGCTATTCTTGATGTGATTAATTTGTTTGGTACCTTCTCGGGATACAGAATAAATTGGAACAAGAGTGAATTAATGCCCATACGGTTACAAAACACCTCCTGGCTAGAACATCTTCCAGTTAAGTTATCTTCAGAAAAATTTACCTATCTAGGAATTGTAGTTACCAAACAATACTCCTTACTATTTATAGAGAATTTCCCCTCTCTGATGCAAAAACTCAAGACAAACATACAATTTTGTAGAACTCTCCCACTCTCCTCTCCCTCTCTGCTCGGAAGAATTAATGCCATTAAAATGGTCTTCCTCCCACAACTGCTCTACCTATACCAGAACATCCCAGTATTCATACCTAAATCCGTTCATAAACAACTGGACTCAATTATCAATCCTTTCATCTGGGATTATAAAACACACAGGATAGGTAAAAAACACCTCTGCAAATCCAAAATGGAAGGAGGATTGTCTCCCAAATTTTATATTTTATTACTGGGCAGCTAACCTCCGCGCTGTTACGTTTTTGCTGGATGACGCACGTCCGTCACCCAGCTGGCTTAGTATGGAGCGGGAGGAGTGTCACCCCTTCTCTATTGGTGCTGTGATTTTGTCGCCTGTCAATCTGGAGAGGTCACTTTATCGTAACAATCCTATTATACATAGCACAGTCCGATTCTGGAAGCAAATTAAAACCCACTTTGAGCTTAGACCAATGTCATTCATGCTCCCTGTTGCCAGGAACCCCTCCTTTGCCCCCTCTAACCTTGATAACACCTTTGAGCAATGGGGAGAGTTGGGGATAAGTACCATAGGGGATTTATATATAGAAGGGACCTTTGCCTCCCTTGAGTTGCTGAGGGAAACGTATAATCTTCCCAGAAGTAACTTTTTCAGATACCTACAGATCAGAGACTATGTTAGAAAACACCTCCCGACATTTGGGAACGCTAAGCCTTCCATGTTTGACGGATGCATAAAAACATCCCCCATCTCAGACAAACTGATATCTCGTTTATATGATGCTTTTCAATCTGTTAGCACACCTTCTACAGATGCCATTAAGGCAAAATGGGAGGAAGAACTAGGGACTGACATTTCGGTGGCAGACTGGGAAGATAGCTTGGAGTATATCCACACCTGCTCCATTAACTCCAGACATCGTCTCATACAATTCAAGGTATTACACAGATTACACTATTCCAAAACCAAACTGCATAGGATATTTCCTGATACATCCCCTATGTGTGATAAATGTCAGGCTGCACAGGGTACACTACTCCACTGCTTTGCCCTATGCTCTAGCTTGTATGGTTACTGGTGTGGAATTTTTAGGATCCTCTCTGAAGTTCTGGAGACTTCAATTGACCCAGACCCGCTTCTGATAATCCTGGGAGTGTCTGATTCCCTAAACGGATTAACCAACCCTCAAAAACAACTCATCTCTTACAGTCTCATTTCTGCAAAAAAACGAATCTTGTTGTTTTGGAAAAAGAGGGAAGCGCTCACTACCAAATTATGTCTCAGCGAATTGGCAAACACTGTACACTTAGAAAGAATTAGATATATTCTGAACAATAAATTATCAACATTTGATCAAATCTGGCAGCCTTTCCTCTCTTACTTGGACCATTCGGCGCTGTGAATTTGTACTTTTTAACGCACTCTCAATTGTAATATTTTAATCCACCTTTGGGCAGCATGTGCTGGCACCGCCACCCGAGCAGTCGGGAGGGGAATAAGGGGAAGGGATAAAGGGGGGGAAGAAGTGGGGGAGGGATAAGTGGGGGGTGACACCTACCCTCTTTCTTTCTACCTGTCCTGGTTCTGTATGTCTTGTTTTGTAATATTTGTTTTGTACCCAGAACTCTGGGTCTTGTTGTTTCTGTCTGCTCTTTTATGTTTAGATAAGAATTGTATACCTGTCTTTTATACCTATACACCATTCTTGTGTGTGTTCAATAAAAATATTTGAACGAAATACACATTGTAACGTCTCACTCTGATTGTCACGCCCTGGCCTTAGTTATCTTTATTTTCTGTAATATTTTGGTTAGGTCAGGGTGTGACAGGGGGGATGTTTGTGTATTTGTCTCGTCTTGGGTGGTTGTATGGTATAGGGGGTTTTGGGTAGAGTGTACGGGTTTGTGTTGAGTGTAGGTGTCTAGGTATGTCTATGGTTGCCTGAATGTTTCTCAATCAGAGACAGCTGTCATTCATTGTCTCTGATTGGGAGCCATATTTAAGGCAGCCATAGGCATTAGGCTATTGTGGGTAATTGTCTATGTGTAGTGTTTAGTGTCAGCACTATTTGTTTGAATGGCTTCACGGTCATCTGTTTGTTGTTTTTGTTCGTTTGTTCGTCTTCAAAATAAAAAGAAGATGTCTTTCTATCACGCTGCGCCTTGGTCCTCTATACAAAGTTACGACGATCGTGACACTGATCTTAAAGGGAAAGTGCCCTTATGGCTCTCATTCCTACCACTGTTCAAATATACATTGTAACGTCTCACTCTGATCTTAAAGGGAAAGTGCCCTTATGGCTCTCATTCCTACCACTGTTCAAATATACATTGTAACGTCTCACTCTGATCTTAAAGGGAAAGTGTGAGATCTTGGACAATCTACTTCCCCAGAGTCAGATGAACTCTTGGATCCCATGTTTATGTTTCTGCCACAGTTTTGAGGGAAGTTTCATTGCGCTAACGCTGGTTAGCAGCTTCCTTTAAACTGCACGCAGAGACATAAACATGGTATCCAAGAGTTCATCTGACCCCGGGGAAGAAGAAAATGGCCTTCATTGGCAGAAATATTTGTAAAACATTTTAATTTTAATAATTATCATATATTTTGGAGTGGCGGAAACGATTTTGCAGCATACAAATATTTCTGTCAAGACTTTTAAATGAATATAGTGAAAACACTGCCATATATAGCAGTTTAATTCACTAAAAGGTGAATCGTTTGCAGAATAGAAACACAGGACAATTACAAATAATAGAATAATGTATTTGTCGTAGTGATGCACCGATATGACATTTTTGGCCGATACCGATATCTGATATTTTCCTTGCCAAAAGAAACGAAACCGATATTTAAAATTTTAGCGGCCTTTTAAGCATTCTAGCACAATTAAACAGTTAACACACACACAAAGATGCAGCGGTCTAAGGCACTGCATCTCAGTGCAAGAGGCGTCACTACAGTCCCTGGTTCGAATCCAGGCTGTATCACATCCGGCCGTGATTGGGAGTCCCAGAGGGCGGCACACAATTGGCCCAGTGTCGTCCAGGTTTGGCCGGGTGTAGGCCGTCATTGTAAATAAGAATTTGTTCTTAACTGACTTGCCTAGTTAAATAAAGGTTACACACACACATACCACACTGACCAAAAAGTAATTTTGTTGGCATTTACCTATGTCCTCATTACCAGTAAAACATAATCAAACCTATTTATTTCACTTACTTGCTGTGCTATTTTGTTGTTTCGTCGTTTCATTCTCAACCAGGATTTCTCATGCTACGGAACGCCATTTGGGTCTTTGCGTGTCAGATAACACTATTAGATGTGTCAAATAAGCTTGTTGACCAATCAGGACCTGAATATGACTGCACGTCACATAATAATATCATTCGTTCATACATTTTTTACCTAGTTATTACACATTGATTACACTATCACTCGTATTTCATATGTCACAACGATTCATTGATACGTATGCTATGATGCTGGTAAAGTTGTCTCGCGCACCTACAGTGCTGGTCATAAAAAAAGCTAGCTAGCTGATGGATGCAAACAACGTTCTTCCCCAAAAACATAGTAAAACGACTATCTGTTTCAGTAGCTACAGTTAGTTAGCTAACTATATAGCTAGGTGTCATCATCTAAAATAACCCTAATCTATAAAACTGTTTTATTTGATTAATGGTCGGACCCATCTATGTGAAGCTAACCACAATAAGAATTAGCCACAATAGTGGACTTTGCTGTTAGCCTTCAAAATAAAAGTATTTCATTGACAGTGATGCAAATGAATACAAATAGTAGAATTATGCCATAATTTAATAGATCATCCTAAATGAGGTTGGAATAATTTGTTAATTTGACAAAAATCTGTTTAAATCACACTGGATGTATTAGACTTTATAGTTGCATTGGGGGCATACTTATTTCACTGTACAGCCTTACCTATGGATTGTGGATCAATGACATGGGGTATCAGTCTACTCAGTGACACCCAGAGAACATTAGAGTCGTAGCTCTTATTGCGCGACTCTGAAACAACTGTGAATTGAGCCACATTTATTGTCAACCTACTCTGTGTATTGAACACAATTCCAGAGGAAAAACAATACTGCGTGGATGTTTTGTAGTCTGATAACTCTGAGGAGGATGTTGGGAAAAATATATTAGGTATTAAGTAGACTGATACCCCATTTCATTGATCCCCAATCCTTAGGTAAAGCTGTACATGGCAATATAAAATGTCAATACACACAACAGGCTGACTGGGGAGGGGATTTCACACAGTCACAGTCCCGCGATAAGAACTACAATGCTAATATTTGTGTAAACTCTTCACAGTTGTGGTCTGTGGGTGTCACCGAGTAGACTGACACCCCATTTCATTGCTTCACATTCCAACCTTGTTTAACATTATCTAGTTTACATTTGGCATGATTCCACCAATTGTAACCTTCTGCATCACTTTCAAAGGGGTACTTTTATTTTGAAGGCAAACCACAAATTCCTCTATTGTGCCTAATCCTTATTGTGGCTAGCTTTACAACACATCACCAGGTCCGATCGAGCGACACTAGCCAGATGAAGCTAGCTGGCTGCTTACAACGTTAGCTTTGGGCAACAAGGTTAAGTAGCTGGCTAGCTATTTATTTTCATGAACTGAAGTTCAATTTCAAAAAGCGAAAAACAAGTGGCTACCTAGCTAATACTTACTCACAAGAATAATGCTAAAAATAATGAAAATGACTGCAGTTTCTACTGGTCATTGTTTTCAGGATGGTTGTATTGGTGCTAGCTAGATACCAAACTAAAGCTAGATACCAAGCTAAAGCTAGATACCAAGCTAAAGCTAGCTACCAAGCTAAAGCTAGATACCAAGCTAAAGCTAGATACCAAGCTAAAGCTAGCTACCAAGCTAAAGCTAGATACCAAGCTAAAGCTAGCTACCAAGCTAAAGCTAGATACCAAACTAAAGCTAGATACCAAGCTAAAGCTAGATACCAAGCTAAAGCTAGATACCAAACTAAAGCTAGCTACCAAGCTAAAGCTAGCTACCAAGCTAAAGCTAGCTACCAAGCTAAAGCTAGATACCAAGCTAAAGCTGGATACCAAGCTAAAGCTAGATACCAAACTAAAGCTGGATACCAAGCTAAAGCTAGCTACCAAGCTAAAGCTAGATACCAAACTAAAGCTAGCTACCAAGCTAAAGCTAGCTACCAAGCTAAAGCTAGATACAAACCTAAAGCTAGGTACCAAACTAAAGCTAGCTAGCTGCCCCAGAAGTTGCGGTCGAACAAATAATGCTTTATTACCAACGCAGTATTGTAAACACATCGTTCGTGGCCGGTGTTTGCTTGTTTGCAGACTTTTTTTGTACAGCTTTGACAGTGCTACTGATAGTAGTGGTGGCGCTTGGCTTGCAACGTGCAAATTCAGAGCACACAACATTCTATAATAGAACTGTGTTATTTGACGTGTCAAATTAAACGCTTATTTAACGGGTCGAATAGTGTTATTTGACGTGTATCTTTTTTGACACACAAAGACCCAAACGGCGTTCCATAGTATGTTGTGAAGCTAATAGCAGTGACGCCATTACTGTGTAACTCCGGTAGGGCAACATGTATACCGGTGCCCACCAGTCAGCGAAAGCCAACAACCCCCACGACAGAGAACGGTTGATTGTCAAGGGCAATGAATTCCATTATCTTGGCGTGAATGGATTTCGCTTTTGAGTTGACTTACTCTTTCAAATGACTGCTCGACTTGTTGACTGCTCGATCCACACAGCAGACATTGTGGGCTAGGTTAGGAATGCTGTGTTTTGCACGTGTAGCGCAAAATGTTACGTGGCGTCATTACGTCATGTACCTACGTTATATAGGTTTGGCACGTCAGCTTTGACATCAGTTTTGCACATCGGCGTTAAACTAGTTGTCATTTTTAGCTAATATCGGCCGATTCCGATATGTTCACCGATTTATATCGTGCATCCCTAATTTGTCATTTAACTTTTCTTGTCCTATTGTAACAGGAGAGAGTCCAAACTCCAGCTCTAGTGAAGAGGCATCAGCAGAACAACACCAGGAGAGTCCTACGGCTAAGAAGCCTTGGCGCTGCCCCCAATGTGGAATAGAGATCGCTCACCCATCTAATTTCAACAGACACCTGAGAACACACACAAAACCTGCTAAGGAGTCTTCCGTCTGTCCAGTATGTGGAAAAGACTTTGTTCACCCCTCCAAACTGAAGAGACACCTCCGAACACATACAGGAGAGAAGCCTTACCAGTGCTCTGTGTGCGGGAAGCGATTCACACTGAAGCCCCACCTGGAAAGACATCAGATGACCCACCCTGGAGAGAAGCAGCCAGACGCGACAAAGAAGCACCCGTGCTCCGATTGTGGAAAGGAATGTTTCTCTGCATATGAACTGAAGATGCACATGAGAAAGCACACAGGGGAGAGACCTCACCAGTGCTCCTACTGCGAGATGAGCTTTGGCTGTAAGGGAACTCTATCGAGACACGTACGACGCCATACAGGAGCACCCACACCAAAACCTTACAAATGCTCACAGTGTGGGAAGAGATACGAGTCACCATCGAGGCTGAGGCAGCATCAGACTATGCACACTGGAGAGAAACCTTACGAGTGCTCTGATTGCGGGAGGGGTTTCGCTTCGACCGAAGATCTTCGCAAACGTCAATGCAGCCATGCCAGTAACCATAGCAACCAGTGTACACTGGGAATTCCAGATACGGCGTCATCAGGCAGTCGAACTATGAATATCAAGATCGAAGACGAGTAACAGGAGCTGGCAATTAATGTCAAAGAGGAGGAGGAGGAGGAAATTGGTGTTTTTGTCTATGCTGATAGAGAGAAACCTTACGAGTGTACATCCTGTAAAAATACCTTTGTTCACCGTAGTTCTCTAGCAAGACACAAACAATCTCACACTAGTGTCGCACAATACAGCTGCTCAGAATGTGGGAAGGAATTCAGCCAATCGTGGACTTTCAAGATACACATGCAACAGCACACCGGACAGAAACCGCACCACTGCTCTCAGTGTGATAAGAGTTTCTCAGCTTTGGCACTCCTCAGAAGACACCAGCGAGTTCACACTACGGTGAAACCTTACCCCTGCTCTATCTGTAGGAATAGATTCTCCTCATCAGCAAACCAATACAGTCAAAGACATCATGTCCATGCCAAAAATGTAGCTGCTTCTTACCTGAACCAATCTCGTGGACAGGGATCACAACAGCAGTTGTCTATTCTAGTACTGGGTGTTAAAGAAAAGGAGGAAGATCCTGCTTTTGGTGAGCTAAACTGTTTATTTTGTTGCGTAGATATGTAATGGGTCCATACTTGAGAACTCTTGCTTAAGCTTTTCCCATGAGATAACGTAGCCCTATGCTAACACGACCAGCTGACAACATGAGAAACGTAGCCCTATGCTAACACAACCAGCTGACAACATGAGAAAACGTAGCCCTATGCTAACACAACCAGCTGACAACGTGATTATTTTCCTCTACAACAGCCAATATTTGTTTTTAACATATTGTGGCCTGCTGGAGGTCATTTTGCAGGGCTCTGGCAGTGCTGCTCCTTGCACAAAGGCGGAGGTAGCGGTCCAGCTGCTGGGTTGTTGCCCTCCTACGGCCTCCTCCACGTCTCCTGATGTACTGGCCTGTCTCCTGGTAGCGCCTCCATGCTCTGGACACTACGCTGACAGACACAGCAAACCTTCTTGCCACAGCTCGCATTGATGTGCCATCCTGGATGAGCTGCACTACCTGAGCCACTTGTGTGGGTTGTAGACTCCGTCTCATGCTACCACTAGAGTGAAAGCACCGCCAGCATTCAAAAGTGACCAAAACATCAGCCAGGAAGCATAGGAACTGAGAAGTGGTCTGTGGTCACCACCTGCAGAACCACTCCTTTATTGGGGGTGTCTTGCTAATTGCCTATAATTTCCACCTTTTGTCTATTCCATTTGCACAACAGCATGTGAAATCTATTGTCAATCAGTGTTGCTTCCTAAGTGGACAGTTTGATTTCACAGAAGTGTGATTGACTTGGAGTTACATTGTGTTGTTTAAGTGTTCCCTTTATTTTTTTGAGCAGTGTATATAATTCTACACTATGAAGTTGGAATAATACTGTGAAATTGTGGAAATGATGATAGTGCCCTTTTAGTGTAAGAGCTTGTTGTAGAAAACCTTACACAGGGACACTCAAAGTCAATATTCAATTAATCCCTCTTTATTGTCAGCAAGCTGGAGGGTCACAGTCAAACTTAGATGCATAAAGTACCTGTCTGAAGTGAGCATAAAGTACCTGTCTGAAGTGAGCTCTGACGGGGCCGTTTAGTTCCCTTCTATACTGGTTACAGACACGTCACATAGGCATAAGTCATAGGGTTGGTTCCTGTCTGACACCGTCTCTTATCTTCACTTATAGAACGGCCGGATGTGATACAGGGGATTCTGGGTGTTCTGACAAATAGTCTAAAGGAGGAGGTATTGATGCTCAATGCTTATCTTGTATAACTACTGCTGTACACACCATCCTATATAACTACTGTCTGTACACACCATCCTATATAACTACTGTCTATACACACCATCCTATATAACTACTGTCTATACACACCATCCTATATAACTACTGTCTATACACACCATCCTATATAACTACTGTCTATACACACCATCCTATATAACTACTGTCTATACACACCATCCTATATAACTACTGTCTATACACACCATCCTATATAACTACTGTCTATACACACCATCCTATATAACTACTGTCTATACACACCTTTTCTATTCATATACTGTATATACTGTCTATACACACCATTCTATATATATTCCGGACTGTTCTGATACATTTTGGTGGGATTTGTATGTATTGTTTTGTATTGTTAGGTAATGCTGCACTGTTGGAGCTAGAAACATAAGCATTTCGCTGCACCTGCTATAACAACGGCAGAATACTGTGTGTACACGACCAATAACATTGTATTTGATTTTAAGTGGAGCAACCTTGATTTGGAGGTGTAAAATATCCCTCTGGTGGTTAGCTTAGGGCTAATTGTGCCAGGTTATCTCATGGGAAAAGCTAACATGTAGCATTTTCGGGAAAAGTATGGACCGTATAATTTTACAATATTTATTTTCTGTTTAGTCAGGAACAAACATTTTGACTCAGTCAGGGTGTTGACTAATTTGAGTTAATCCATACTCATGTCTTTACCACAGCAGAGAGACCTGACCACTGCTCTGACAGTGAGGAGAGTCCCACTACATCAGGAGTAAAAAAAACAATTTAGTGAGAAGGGAATTCTGAAAAGACACCAGAAAGTACACACTGGAGAGAAGCCATACAGTTGCTCTATGTGTGGGAAGAGTTTCTCTTTATCGTCAAGTCTCACAAAACACCAGAGAACGCACACAGGAGAGAGACAACAGGCTGGACAGAGATCACAACAGCAGGTGTCTGTAGCTGTAGAGGAGGCTGGTCTCAGGCTGGTACTCAATGTTAAAGTAAAAGAAGAGGAAGAAGGTCCTGCTTTTGGTGAGTTCAAAGGGGTTATTTTGTACTATTTATGTTGTTTAGGAGTAGGAGAAACATAGTTAATTAGTCAGGACCAAACAGTTTGAATTAGTCAGGGTGTTGACTAATTTGAGTTCATCCATACAATCTTTTTCCCATAGTAGAGAGACATGACCACTGCTCTGAGAGTGAAGCAAGTCCCTCTACATCAGGAGAACCTAAACAAAACCAGGAGAATCACACAGCTAAGAGCTATCAATGCTGTTCAGTGTGTGGACAAGAATGCAAAAAGTTATCAAAACGGCAAATACATATGAGGATACACACACTCTGTGTGTGGAAAATGTTGGCAAAGGTTATCAGACCTTCACAAACACATGAGAACACACACCGGTGACAAACCATACTCCTGCTCTGTGTGTGGGAAGCAATTCAGTGAGAGGGGAAACCTTAACAAACACCAGAAAATACACACAGGAGAGAAATCTTACCCCTGCCCTTACTGTGGGAAGAGGTTTGCTCACACAGGAGCCATGAAGATACACCTGCTGAAGCACACAGTACTCCTGAAACACAAGTGGATGCACACAGAAGAGAAACCTCACTCTTGCTCTATCTGTGGAATGGCTTTCTCTACATCGTGGAATCTCACTAAACACCAGAAAAGACACACAGGAGAAAGGGGTCACGTCTGTGACGTCTGTGGGAAAGGGTTCTCTGAATCCACACACCTGAGGGACCATCAGAGGACGCACACTGGAGAGAAATCTTACCAGTGCCCTGACTGTGGGAGGG
This sequence comes from Salvelinus namaycush, assembly GCF_016432855.1. NCBI lineage: Eukaryota > Metazoa > Chordata > Actinopteri > Salmoniformes > Salmonidae > Salvelinus > Salvelinus namaycush. The sequence continues at coordinate 464,069 of NW_024059674.1, read as the reverse complement.
GCTTCTCGCAATCAGGAAGTCTGAGAAGACATCAGCAGATCCACTCTAGCGAAGCTGGCCAGGTCCCTGATGCTAGCCTGGTCCCTGGTGACGGTGATGCTCTTGATCCACCGACTGACTGTACCTCCAACGACCATGTGTCAACGTTACCTGAGCACCCCCGAGGGCCTCCGTCAGATACCTGGGATTAGTGATGCCTTAGAGGAACTGCAGGTAAAAGAAGAAGAAGTTGGTGGTGGTCTGATCAATTCTGATGGAGAAGAAGTTGGGTTGGATCCTACTCATCATGGTAAGTGGAGATCCCATTCTCTCCTTTTCTTCATTAAGGGTGCGTTAATTCAGTCCCTCTTATGGATTCAATAGGAATAGAGTGATGTAAAAAACTCCCACTAGCCAATGCTTACACTGACCCAGTATTTTGTAAATCCATGAGGGGGAGTGAGCAGGTGTATAGTTTGGGGGAATAATGGTGGGGAATCAGTGTCACGTCCTGACCATAGAGAGTCCTTATTTTCTATGGTATAGTAGGTCAGGGTGTGACTAGGGGGGTTAGTCTAGTTTATATTTTCTATGGTAGAGTAGGTCAGGGTGTGACTAGGGGGGTTAGTCTAGTTTATATTTTCTATGGTATAGTAGGTCAGGGCATGACTAGGGGGGTTAGTCTAGTTTATATTTTCTATGATAGAGTAGGTCAGGGTGTGACTAGGGGGGTTAGTCTAGTTTATATTTTCTATGGTAGAGTAGGTCAGGGTGTGACTAGGGGGGTTAGTCTAGTTTATATTTTCTATGTGGGGTTCTAGGTTGTTTTTTCTATGTTGGGGTTTTGGTTTTGATTCCCAATTAGAGGCAGCTGACTATCGTTGTCTCTAATTGGGGATCATATTTAAGTAGCATTTTTCCACCTGTGTTTTGTGGGATATTGTTTATGTGTAGTTGTATGTCAGCACTCCATTGTCGTCACGTTTCGTTATTCTTTATTGTTTTGTTATGTGGTTCACTTACTTTAAATAAATAAAGATGTGGAATCCAGATCACGCTGCACGTTGGTCCGAGTATGAGAATGTGACAGTCAGACTGCAGTCAAACAACAATACCATAAAAAATAGAATTCCTAGGAAGGGTTTGGAACCTCTAACCCTGGCAATTTGACTGGTAAACTCATGGGTACACTCGCAATGGCTGCCTTGTATTGTGATGCAATCATTTCCATTTTGAAATGTTCTATCAGCTGATGCTGGATTGCACTGCTAACATTCACTCTCAGCCATATTTGCTTGCATTGTTGGTCCCGTATTTTAGAATTCTTCTGCATTTTATGCAATAACGGGATATTAGAATCCTCTTGTCCTAACCTGGGTATCTTCAGTCCACCCATTGTGACATCATTGAATTGAATGATTGGATTCTATTTCTATGAATGATCCAACATGAACTAGTTTGCTGCTTTGTTTAACCAATGCTTTGTTATTCCCATAGGAGAGAATAACCAGGAAGAGAGTCCCTCTACATCAGGAGAACCTGAACAACACCAGGAGAGTCACACAGCTAAGAGCTCTCACTGCTGTTCAGTGTGTGGAAGAGATTGCCAAAAGCTTTCATCACTGGAAAGACACATGAGAACTCACACAGGAGATAAGCCGTACAGTTGTTCTGTGTGTGGGAAGCAGTTCCGTGAAAAAATACATCTTCGAAACCACCAGAAAGTGCACACTGGAGAGAAACCTTATGCCTGCCCCGACTGTGACAAGAGCTTTGCTTTCACTTCAGCCTTGAAAAGACACCATAAATTACACACAGGAGAGAAAATCCACTCCTGCTATGTGTGGGGGAAGAGTTTTACTCAATCATCCACCTTGAAGGATCACTTCAGGACGCATTCAGGAGATAAACCCTGTTCTGTCTGCGGCAAGTGTTTTAGTTATCCAAGACCCTTTCAGCTCCAATGCCTGGCACACACAGGAGAGAGACCTTACAGTTGCGCTGAATGTGGCCAGAGGTACATACGTCCTCAAAACCTCCGTAGACATCAGAAGACTCATGCTGATAGAGCACCTGTTGAGTTTGAGGACCTCAGTCAAATAGCTGAGATGAACGCTACAATCGAAGGAATGAAAGAGGAAGAAAATGATGAAGACGAGGAGGATATTGGTGGTCTGATGAATGCTGAAGGAGAAGAAGCTGGATTGGATCCTCATCATGGTACATGGAGATGGTTTTCGCAATACCAATATCGCAATACTATGACACAAGATTATCCATGGCAGAAAAAAACAACACAAAGCAGATTAAACTCTATGGTCCTTAATAAACGTACTTTATGTAAAAAGTTGTGTGCTATACCTTAGAAAATGAACATACAGGACTCTGGGTGACAACATTAGGACTGTTTTCCTAAAGAATTTAAGTCTGCTTCATGTTTTGTTTTGTAGTCACGATACTTCTGTGTTGCGTTACTGGTATCGGGACAACCCTAGAATGGTGTGTCAAAGACCTTGACTCCCATGACAATATATTGTTGGGTCGTTAGCTCATTTGTTAAATCTATCTTGTCTTATTCAAACAGGAGAGAATCCATATCAGAGTTCTGACCAAGAGGAGAGTCCCTTTACATCAGGAGAACCTGCACATCACCAGGAGAATCAAACAGTTAAGAGCTCTCACTGCTGTTCAGTGTGCCGAAGAGATTGCCTAAAGTTATAAAAACTGCTAATACATATGAGAATACACACAGGAGAAAAGCTTTACCCTTGCTCTGTGTGTGGAAAGCAGTTCCGTGAAAAAAGACATCTTCAAGACCACCAGAAAGTGCACACTGGAGAGAAACCTTACGTCTGCTCCAAATGTGACAAGAGGTTTGGTTTCGCCTCAATATTGAGAAGGCACCAGTGGTTACACACAGAAGAGAAACCTTACTCCTGCTCTGTGTGTGGGAAGGGTTTCAGCCGTCCAGATCAGTTAAAGGACCACTCTCTGCAACATGCAAGGACACCCCACTACTGTTCAGTGTGTGGGAAAAGCTTTGCCTTGTCTAAACAACTGCTGAGACATGAGAAGACTCACACAGGAAAGAGACCTTATAGTTGCTCTGTGTGTGGGAAGAGTTTCAGCGAGAAGGCGTATCTATCTCCAGTGCACACTGGAGAGAAACGACACCCTTGCCCTGACACACACACACACACACACACACACACACACACACACACACACACACATGAAAACACTTGTGGGTCAAAGACTAGATAAGAAAAGATAAATATGTATAAATATAATATTAAATCACTCAACTCTTACCCTTCTTTTGACCCCAAAATATTTGTGTTGCAAACTATTAAATTAAGAGAGTTATTGAGCCCTAAAGTGTCAAAATGTCCTTCAGTGTAACTGGGTTAGAAATCTAATGACAAAAGTGTTTTTAAAATGTAGAAATTCATCCTAAAAATATAAATGAACACCCATGGCATAATTGTGTTAGTGTTTGCAACGATATATTAAATAATGGGCACATACTGGATCTAAAAAAATATTTAAAAACTTGAATAACTTTTGTCCGGACTTTGGCGCTTCATCAATGTCATTCAGTATAACAAAGGTAAAAAGCCATTTTAAAGCATATCACATGATCATGTGACCGTGTGTGACATCACAAAGAAGACCTATTGAAGACCCTCTATCAACGTGATGAGGTGAGTAAATCTCTCTGAAATATTTGATGAGTTCACCTTTTCATCCTCTAGTAACCTTTGTAACAAAAACACATGTCCCTTCAGTACAACACAGAAAACATACTTTTAATGTTATTATTTTATAAAAATCTATATTAAATATGAAAAGGTAGGATAATCTTTATAGGTCAAGGTCATTACTTTATATAGGTGGCCAAGGGAACTGCCTGTTAAATGTGTTTATGTATGAAATTCGTCCTTCGGTATCACGCTTTTGTCCTTCAGCACAACAAAAGTTTCATGTTATACCATGTCACCCGTTATGCTGAAGGACAGTAGCTTTGTTATCCCATGTTTTCACTAGTTTACAACATTTAATCATGCAATTCATATTTACTTGTTGTATGAATACTGAATATTATCATTTTAAACTATTTTATGGCATTGTAAGGGATAGGGTGGATGGTTTATGGATCCCACCTTCTGTTAGGGTCTGGCCACATCACCTCATCCACATCACAAGCAATGTCATCCCTGGCTAGGCAACGGGGAAAATAATCTCCTTGCCGTATCCAACCCTGGACTGACCCCACCTCAGTGTCTCCGCATGCCTCTTCCGTTGCTTGCAGAAGAGGCAGGCGGGCATGTGGTTGGCGGTCATACACTTTCCAACGCCAAGCTGAAAATAATTCCTCAATCGGATTGAGAAATGGGGAGTAAGGGGGCAAATATACAACTGTGAAGTTATTGTGGTTGGTGAACCAGTCCCTGACCAGAGCAGCCCGGTGGAAACTAACATTATCCACGATGACCACAAACCTGGGCTGCTCTGGTCCGTCCTGTACATATTATCCCAGATGACCACAAACCCGGGCTGCTCTGGTCCGTCCTGTACAGCTGCATTATGTAGTGCTTCCAGAAATATGATCATGTGTTGCAGTATTGTAGGGAACCAGGGTGCCATGGTGATGGGTGGCATGGTGATGGGTGGCATGGTGATGGAGAACTCCTTGCAGACTAATGGCTGCACACAAGGTGATATTTCCCCCGCGTTGCTGTTAGGGTTCGTTCCTTTCGTCCTTGTCAGTCATTGGTTCATTGGTGAAATTAGCATTATGACAATGTCTTTAATTAAATCATTCAACAACCGTTATTAATGCAATTGCAGACAGAAGTTGACAATCAGGAACGTAGCACGCATGTTTCCGAGTAAGTTCTGCACTATAGGTCCACGTTGCTTTTATCATGCTCGTAGTCAACCCCCTGTGATGTCACTGCATACGTCATTACCTTCTACTCCTCATACCAAGCCCATGCATACACAGCTATACTAACTTGCAAGAGAGATACAATAGTTCCAGTGTTTTCTAAGGCCTCGGCAGTAAATGTCCACTCCCCCAAGTTGATTTATTGTGGAATGTCTGACTAGTCTCTTATCTCCTACACTCCCCTGCAGAGCTCCTTCTTCACAGTCACACATTTCTCAGAGGAGCCTCTTTATAATGAGGCAGAGAGAGAGAATTAGAAAACAACTGTGGAACAATATTAAAACCTCATAATGTATATATATTGTTAATCTGTAGTCTAGGACCCTATAGATGTAAGGAGGGGTCTTATAACTATTAATATAACATAAGCATAATCAATTATTCTAATACATCAAACATTTGTACAGTCCATATCATGACCCCTAGGTGAACCCGACACTGCCCAGGGACATTCACAACGGCTCTTTGTCCTATAACATTTCGGCCCGATGCCTGGTTTTAGCTAGATTGAATCCAGCTTCATCAATGAAAATGAACTCATGAGGCTGTGCAGCTGCATCGAAGTCCAGGACTCTCTGCCCAGCCTCCCTCATCGTCAGGCCATGATTTATGACATGGTCCACCAAAGTGGCCCAAATGTCGTCGGAAATATGTCTCCGTCTATTGCCTGGTCCCCTTCTTTGTTCTTGTCCTTGTCCTCCTCCTACTCCTCTCTCTCTTCCTCTTCCTCTCGCTCTCACTGCCTCCATGTTTGCAAAGTTCTCACAACAGAGGTGATCTTACCTGAGGTCTATTTGTAGTGCTAATGCTCAGACTAATTGGTGTTCAATTACCGTATAAGGGTCAAAGACGTATAAGGTTTTATAAGTAGCAAAAAATTATATTAGTTATATTCAAGAATAAAGCCAATAATACATTTTTATTGTGATTCATATGAATGTACCCTAGTAAAATGTCATTCAGTATTCAGTTTTTCAGTTTTTATTTTATGCCCATTTTTAATAATCACAAGGTTATCTATCCATTCTTAGACTGGCAGAAATATAACTACCCAGAAAAAATAACATTATTTTATTTTGAATACCACTTATTTGACGTGTCATGGGTACAACTCAAAATTTGTTGAAGGTTTTTTACAAAAACTTCCTGCGTTACACTGGGGAAAAAAATCCAGAAATCTACAAAAATATCTTTCACTTCATCTTTTGAGACTTGTTTTTGTCTTCTCTGAGTCAACAAAACAAAGTTATTGTATCGTAATATAAAATACTGGTGTTATACTGTATGACAATATGTTGTTACCCTGAATGACACTGGCACATAATAGGATTCTCATCCATTAAATGTTATCAGTAGTCTATTAATAGTAGGCTATACAATGATAACACTTCATCAAGGTTTAAAAGTTAAATCAACTCCCTCTCGCCTTTCTCTCAAACATGTTTTGTTACTATTTCATTGCTAATGTTAATAATAATCCCTTTACTATAATTTGAGCCTGCGGCAACACTTTACGTTGCATTAAGGTGCATTATTACATGATTTATTACATGATAGTTAATGTTGTAATTATGCATTGTTACACTGTAACTGGTACATTTCTATTCAATGCAGGAACACAAATTAAATTTCAAGATACCTAAACAAAATTGCTACATAAAATGCCCATCAAACTACTTCAATTCAAACTTGTACAGTCTCGACTTTTCATAAAATGCCCCAAATATGAAGCAGCTGTTAACTAATATAATTCGTAATCCATTTTTAATCCATCATTGTGTGTGTAATATTATATTAACTAATATAATCCATCAGTTATACCTTAACTTAAATAAAACACTGACTACAGTGTAATAGTGCAACTTAATGTTAAGTGTTTCCACTCAGCTTTATATCCTATTATATCCTGTTCTGTTGCTGACAGTAGCATGAAACCATGAAAACAATACCTTGCTTTTCTTCTGGCTCGTCTTTCCTCCCCTCTAGCAACTGGATCTGCGTTAATCTCTTGTCTGTGCCATGCAGCCCTCTCCTCATTAGACAACGGCATCTACAGTATGAAGATAATGTGCCTTGAAAATACCTTACAATATTTATTTATTTTTACCATTGCACTGTAATTTTACTGTAATTATTTTACAGTAACATATTGTATTGATTGCTGTACTGTAATTCTAATTTTCTTTTGTGTTTTTTTGTTGTTGTAAAAACCTGCAATGGCAAAAAAATCAGCTGTATATATTTTTTTCTGAAGCTTTTCTATTTTTGTGTTCATTGAAATGTGAGTATATGTCCTGTACTGGAACAATCTTTCAGAGAAGCCTGTATGAGAACATTAAAAAGGTATACAAAGTACTAAAGACAGCAGTGTTTTGTATAAAGTACATCAGTGTGTTGTTGCTGCTTCGAAAGAGTCATTCAAATGGTGCATGTGTGTATCATTTTGTTGCAAAAATGCCAATTTGAAAAAGGATTGTTTGGTTTTGATGGCAGAGTTCCATTTTGAAAAAGGATTGTTTGGTTTTGATGGCAGAGTTCCATTTTGAAAAAGGATTGTTAGGTTTTGATGGCAGAGTTCCATTTTGAAAAAGGATTGTTAGGTTTTGATGGCAGAGTTCCATTTTGAAAAAGGATTGTTAGGTTTTGATGGCAGAGTTCCATTTTGAAAAAGGATTGTTAGGTTTTGATTGCAGAGTTTCATTTTGCCATAGAAGTGACATGTTTATCTCCAAGTGTTGTGTCTTATTTGGCTCGTGTGTAGAGTTTTGACACAATGAGCCAAATTCCGCAACAAGTGTGTAAGCAATCGCAAAAAAACTGTAATACAATATTGACTTTGAATGAACATCGCTCTTTTATTTAAAAATCCAATGCCGCCGTTTTTAACTCCATATGAAATCATTTCTAGGTAAAAAAATGAAGTACCTTGCTGTGATTGTTTTCAATTAAAATGGTCAAAAAATTGCTTCTTAGGTAAGAGCAACATCTCAAGCAAGGATTTTGCTGGGACTGTCAGGGAGTTGTCTCAGTAGGGAGGGAAAACTGAAAAAGAGCTGTTATTAGCAGAGAGGTTTGGAACTCTCTTATTGGTCTGTTAACTACTTTACCGTCTGGTGATGTCACCAGGCAGGCCAAAACTCCATTCCACCAAAACAGGCTGAAATGTCAAATTCGAACAGTTCTTACACTAAAAGGGTATTATCATAATTTCACAGTATTTTTCCAACCTCATTGTGTGGAAATGTGTATAAAAGACAGGAAATCACATTTTTGACTACACTGGACCTTTTAACCTATGTTTTCTCATTCACACAGACGAGAGTTCGGAGGGGAGAGCCTCTACATCAGGAGAACCTAAAGAAACCTAGGGGGATCTTGGATTGTAAACTGTCATGGTCAAAACATATTGATACAACAGTAGCTAAGATGAGAAGTCTGTCCATAATAAAGCGCTGCTCTGCCTTCTTAACAACACTATCAACAAGGCAGGTCCTACAGGCCCTGATTTTGTCGCACCTGGACTACTGTTCAGTAGTGTGGTCAGGTGCCACAAAGAGAGATTTGAGAAAATTGCCGTTGGCTCAGAACAGGGCAGCACGGCTGGCCATTAAAAGTACACGGAGAGCTAACATTAATGACATGCATGTCAATCTCTCATGGCTCAAAGTGGAAGAGAGATTGACTTCATCATTACTTGTTTTTGTAAGAGGTGTTGACAAGCTGAAGGTACCGAGCTGTCTGTTTAAAATACTGGCACACAGCTTGGACACCCATGCATACCCCACAAGACAAGCCACCAGAGGTCCCTTCATAGTCCCCAAGTCCAGAACAGACAATGGGAGGCGCACAATACTACATAGAGCCATGACTACATGGAACTCTATTCCACGTCAGGTAACTGATGCAAGCAGTAGAATCAGATTTTAAAAAGCAGGTAAAAATACATCTTATGGAACAACTGGGACTTTGAAGAGACACACACAAAGGTACAGACACATTGTGATGTTGTTGTATGGTGGTATTGAACATGTGTTGTGGACATGTGGTGGTGTAGGGATGTTATATGATGTACGGTTTTATCTTTAGTTCATTCAGTACAAACATAGTTCCCTGCGTTATCTGTTGTTTTATATGTAATGTGGACGCTTTGCTGTGTTTGGACCCCAGGAAGAGTAGCTGCTGCCGTGGCAACATGGGGATCCCTAATAAATACACATACAACATTTGGCAAATCATAATTCTATCCTCCTGATTCCTGCTTACAAGCTAAAACTAAAGCAGGAAGTACCAGTGACTCGTTCAATACGTAAGTGGTCAGAGGACGCAGATGCTACGCTACAGGACTGTTTTGCTAGCACAGACTGGAATATGTTCCGGGATTCAGACAATGGCATTGAGGAGTATACCATCTCAGTCACCGGCTTCATCAAGAAGTGCATTGACGATGTCGCCCCCACAGTGACCGTACATACATGTCCCAACCAGAAGCCATGGATTACAGGTAACATCCGCACCGAGCTAAAGGCTAGAGCTGCCACTTTCAAGGAGCGGGACAACACTGAAGCATGCATGAGTGCACCAGCTGTTCCGGATGACTGTGTGATCACGCTTTCCGTAGGCGATGTGAGCTAGACCTATAAACAGGTCAACATTCACAAAGCCGCGGGGCCAGACAGATTACCAGGACATCTACTCAAAGCATGCGCGGACCAACTAGCAAGTGTCCTCACTGACATTTGACAGGTTGAATGAGTTGGCGTGTCCAAACTTTTGACTGGTACTGTATATACTAGGCTGTGTCAGAGGAAGGCCCCCAAAAAATTGTCAAAGACTCCTGTCACCCAAGTCATAGACTGTTCTCTCTGCTACCACATGGAAAGTGGTACCCGGAGCACCAAGTCATAGACTGTTCTCTCTGCTACCGCATGGAAAGTGGTACCCGGAGCACCAAGTCATAGACTGTTCTCTCTGCTACCGCATGGAAAGTGGTACCGGAGCACCAAGTCATAGACTGTTCTCTCTGCTACCGCATGGAAAGTGGTACCGGAGCACCAAGTCATAGACTGTTCTCTCTGCTACCGCATGGAAAGTGGTACCCGGAGCACCAAGTCTATGTCCAAAAGGCTCCTTATCAGCTTCTACCACCAAGCCATTAGACTGCTGAACAATTAATCAAATGGCCTTCCGGACTATTTACATTGACCCCCTCCTCCTTTATTTTTACACTGCTGCTACTCGCTGCTCATTATCAATGCATAGTCACTTTGCATCTATCTACATGTACAAATTACCTCGACTAACCTGTAACCCCACACATTGACTCGGTACCGGTACCCCCTGTATATAGCCTCCACATTGACTCGGTACCGGTACCCCCTGTATATAGCCTCCACATTGACTCGGTACCGGTACCCCCTGTATATAGCCTCCACATTGACTCTGTACCGGTACCCCCTGTATATAGTCTCCACAATCTGGCATTTCTGCTTTCCACAACCCGAGTCGTATTGATAACCGTGCCAATAAAAGCTATGACGTCAACTTGATTCATTATTCAACGTGTCCTTTGACACCAGGCATTCATGAGAGCAAGATTTCTGAACAGGCCTCCAAACCAGCAGAAACACCAGCCAGGACCAGCAGAAACACAACCAACATTAGGTCCAGTTGTTCCATCATTCCACTGTAGTTCCATCATTCCTCACTGTAGTTCCATCATTCCTCACTGTAGTTCCATCATTCCTCACTGTAGTTCCATCATTCCTCACTGTAGTTCCATCATTCCTCACAGTTGTTCCATCATTCCACTGTAGTTCCATCATTCCTCACTGTAGTTCCATCATTCCTCACTGTAGTTCCATCATTCCTCACAGTTGTTCCATCATTCCAATGTAGTTCCATCATTCCTCACAGTTGTTCCATCATTCCACTGTAGTTCCATCATTCCTCACTGTAGTTCCATCATTCCTCACTGTAGTTCCATCATTCCACTGTAGTTCCATCATTCCTCAGAGATATTGGGGGTAACAGATGTTACATTTGAAATGGTTCTTGACATGCTGAACAATACTAAGGGGGGAGTGTTTCAGCATGATATACATACAGTTTAATGGGGTAGGAGGGTTGGGGAGTGTTTTGGGGGGGAGGGGGGGGGGGGGGGGCTGGTAGAAGTTAGTATTTGGTTGTTATGATATTTTCATGGTGGTACAGAATTGGTCAGATCATGATTGATCGTACAGTCCAGAACAGTAGGTGGCGGCATGCACTTAAACGTTTGTTTGCGGACCGCCAAGATGCCATAGAAAAAGATGAACTGGTGGTGGCGGTAATGCAGAATGAGTCGGCAGGAGAGTCTAGTATGAACCGGAAGTTAGACCGGAAAGAGGAAATGACTAATGTAGCTAACTGGTAGCTAACCATGAATATATTATTTAGTGTACAGGTAAATATTGTCAATAATTCCTCAGGTTTCTATCAAACTGTAACGTTAGTAACACGCTAGTGTCCCAAAGAGCCTTCTGCTGATTTGAGGTAATGCGGATAGACAGAAGAATCTAACCCGGAAGATGGCCGGGATGAAAGAAGACGCTTCTGTTGATAGATAGCTAGCTTAGCTTGGTAGTGTGTGAAAGGTGTCCGATATCATTTGATGTCGTTTAAATTAGACTTTGATATTGCCCAACTCGGACTATATAAGTGGAGCTAGCGATATTTTCAACGACAATTTCATACAGTTTTGCTATCTGGTATAGGAAAGTAAATTATATAGCTACCGTTGGCCTAGCTAGTTAGCTAGCTGAGTTGTATGGAAAGTAATCCGCTAGCTAATGTGACCTCGTGGTGAACTGTCGGGGATTTGAGGAGAATCTGCTTTAGTTTAATTCAGTGACCAAACTCTTTCATAGGAAACTATTTCTGAAGAATTCACGATGAATGAGGTGAGTGACTATAACTAATGCTAAACCAGTCGGGATGGATATGCCTAAAGTATTGGCTAGTTAGCTAATTCATTTAGCTATTTATTAAAGCGGAAATCATCAGTTGAAACAATCACATCTTGCTTCCCCTCTTTAAAGCTCATAAAAAGTTGAGGGGTGGCCTGAAGAAATGTAACCACTCTCAAATTCATAAACAGGGCTATTGATGCAAGCACTGACCATCCATGATATGGGCTATTGATGCAAGCACTGACCATCCATGATATGAACATGATAGTTTTAACCATGTTTTGAGGTTATATAGTGTTTGTTTACATTTAGTTTGTTTACAAACATCGGAGTAAAACAAGTTTAGATTTTGGGTTCTGATGGGTATATATAACTAATTCATTCTTATTCTTTGTTTTAGTATTCTGCGGACCCGTCCAACCCCCATCTCTCCTGCTCCACTGAACCCAACCCTCCAGAGTCACTGGTTCCTGACTCTAACCATAGAGACATCGACAACTGCAGTGAAATACCCAGATTTAACATTGTAGTCAAGGAGGAGGAAGACTGGGACATGGATAATACTGGTAAATAAACATGCTTAATTAATTAAATCTCAGAGATTATACAGTTCCATTCCATATATAGCAGTTTAATTGGTAACACTTTATTTGGATAGTCCACCTGTTGATTTTCTACAGACTATCAGTAGCATGTCAACTAATACATTTACATAGTAATTTAGCAGACTCTCTGATCCAGAGCCACTACAGTAGTGAGTCATTTAGCAGACTCTCTGATCCAGAGTCACTACAGTAGTGAGTCATTTAGCAGACTCTCTGATCCAACGCCACTACAGTGGTGATTCATTTAGCAGACTCTCTGATCCAGAGCCTCTACAGTAGTGAGTCATTTAGCAGACTCTGATCCACTAGCCCTAACCTTACCCTTATTCTAAACATAACCCTGGCCCTAACCTTACCCTTATTCTAAACATAACCCTGGCCCTAACCTTACCCTTATTCTAAACATAACCCTAACCGTAACCTTGGCAAGCAGTTGCTTATCAACAGATAGTGTGACCATCTGTATAGCAGCTACATATGGACTATCTGTTTATTTCAATAAAAAGTTAATTGTTTATGGAATAAAAACACAGGAGAATGACCGATAATAGCTGGAAAATAGTAATACGTTTTGTTTACCCCTGAATTCTTCCATGTCATTTCAGCCATGACACCCACCATCACAATGATTCTTATGAAATAGTGTCTGTAGTTAGTAACAGGTAAGATTAGCATTCCTGCAACATTATTTTGTTGAAATTACATTTCATCTCTGAGAAATGAAGCTAATTGATTGCATCCAAATTGGCCCTTTTGATTTATAGGATTCACATACTAGTCAATAAATACCAACATCTGATCTGGACCAAACCTATTCCTACCATTGAGTAAGATGCACTACATGGACATACTTTTAATTAGTGGATTTGGCTAATTAAGCTGCACCCGACAGGTGTATAAAATCAAGCACACAGCCATGCAATCTCCATAAACAAACATTGGTAATAGAATGGCCCGTACTGAAGAGCTCAACTGCCCCGATCAACTGTAAGTGCTGTTATTGTGAAGTGCAAACGTCTAGGAGCAACAACGGCTCAGCCGCGAAGTGGTAGGCCACACAAGCTCACGGAACGGGACTGCCGAGTGCTGTAGAGCGTAAAAATCGTCTTGTCCTCAGTTGCAACACTCACTACCGAGTTCCAAACTGCCTCTGGAAGTAACTTCAGCACAATAACTGTTTGTCGGGAGCTTCATGAAATGGGTTTCCATGGCCGAGCAGCCGCACACAAGCCTAAGATCACCATCCGCTATGTCAAGCGTCGGTTGGAGTGGTGTAAGGCTCGCTGCCATTGGACTCTGGAGCAGTGCTAACACTTTTTCTGGATTGATGAATCGTGCCGGAATGCATAGTGCCAACTGTAAAGTTTGTTGGAGGAGGAATAATGGTCTCGGGCTGTTTTTCATGGTTCGGGCTAGGCTCCTTAGTTCCAGTGAAGGGAAATCTTAGAGCTACAGCATACAATAACATTCTAGACGATTCTGTGCTTCCAACTTTGTGGCAACAGTTTGGTGAAGGCCCTTTCCTGTTTCAGCATGACATTTCCTCCGTTCACTGTTCCTCACCCCCAATGCCAATTCCTCCTTTGGCCGCCTTTCCTTCCAGTTCTCTGCTGCCAATGACTGGAACGAATTGCAAAAATCACTGAAGCTGGAGACTCATATCTCCCTCACTAACTTTAAGCATCAGCTGTCAGAGCATCTTACAGATCATTGCACCTGTACATAGCCCATCCAACTACCTCATCCCCATTTTGTTTTTGCTCCTTTTCACCCCAGTATCTCTACTTGCACATTCATCTTCTGCACATCTATCACTCCAGTGTTTAATTGCTAAATTGTAATTACTTCGCAACTATGGCCTATTTATTGCCTTACCTCCCTTATCTTACCTCATTTGCACACACTGTATATAGACTTTTCTACTATATTATTGACTGTATGTTTGTTTATTCCATGTGTAACTCTGTGTTGTTGTTTGTGTCGCACTGCTTTGCTTTATCTTGGCCAGGTCGCAGTTGTAAATGAGAACTTGTTCTCAACTGGCCTACCTGGATAAATAAAGGTCAAATTAAAAAAAAAAAAAAATTAATAAAGTGAGGTAGGCCGTAGAGGCGAATAATTACAATTTGGCATTAATACTGGAGTGATAGATGTGCAATTATGTTTATATACTGTTTTACCGACTTCATATGTATATACTGTATTCTAGTCAATGCTCATCCTATTTAACTACTGCTGTACACACCTTTTCTATTCATATACTGTCAATACACACCATCCTATATAACTACTGTCTATACACATCATCCTATATAACTACTGTCTATACACACCATCCTATATAACTACTGTCTATACACACCATCCTATATAACTACTGTCTATACACACCATCCTATATAACTACTGCTGTACACACCTTTTCTATTCATGTACTGTCCATACTGTCTATACACACCATTCTATATATATTCCAGACTGTTCTGATACATTTTGGTGGGATTTGTATGTATTGTTTTGTATTGTTAGGTAATACTGCACTGTTGGAGCTAGAAACATAAGCAGTTAGCTTCACCTGCTATAACAACGACAGAATACTCTGTGTAAACAACCAATAACATTTGATTTTATTTGATTTGGAGGTTTAGAATATCCCTCTGGTGGTTAACCTGGCACAGTTAGCCCTAAGCTATCTCATGGGAAAAGCTAACATGTAGCATTTTCGGGAAAAGTATGGATCCTATAATTTTACAGTATTTATTTTCTGTTTAGTCAGGAACAAACATTTTGACTCAGTCAGGGTGTTGACTAATTTGAGTTAATCCATACTCATGTCTTTACCACAGCAGAGAGACCTGACCACTGCTCTGACAGTGAAGGAAGTCCCTCTACATCAGGACTACCTGAACAACACCAGGGGAATCACACAGCTAAGAAGATTCACTTTTGTTCAGTGTGTGGAAAAAACTGTCACAAGTTATCAAAACTACAAATACATATGAGAACTCACACAGGAGAAAAACCTTACTCCTGCTCTGTCTGTGGGAAGCAATTCAGTGAGAAAGGAAACCTGAAAAAACACCAGACAATGCACACAGGAGAGAAGCTGTACAGTTGCTCCGTGTGCGGGGAAAGTTTCTCTTTATCGTCAAATCTTACCAAACACCAGAGAACACACACAGGAGAGAGTCCAGTGTCTGTAGCTGTAGAAGAGTGTGGTTTTACATCAGCACTGGTTATCAAAGAGGAGGAAGAGGATCCTGCTTTTGGTAAGTTAACCTCTCTAGGGTATGTGGGACGGTAGCGTCCCACCTCGTCAACAGCCAGTGAAACTGCAGGGCACCAAATTCAAAACAACAGAAATCCCATAATTTAAATTCCTCAAGCTTACAAGTACTTTACACCATTTTTAAGCTACACTTGTTGTAAATCCAGCCTAAGTGTCCGATTTCAAAAAGGTTTTACGACGAAAGCACACCAAACAATTATATTAGGTATGAGCCAAGTCACAGAAAAAGACAGCCATTTTTCCAGCCAAAGAGAGGAGTAACAAAAAGCAGAAATAGAGAAAATGATTCACTAACCTTTGATGATCTTCATCAGATGACACTCATAGGACTTCATGTTACACAATACATATGTTTTGTTCGGTAAAGTTCATATTTATATCCAAAAATCTGAGTTTAGGCAAGACGCTACTGTATTAAAATGATTTACTATGAAAATTACTATAAAATCAAACTTTCATTAAATCACACATGAAAGATACCAAATTAAAGCTACACTGGTTGTGAATCCAGCCAACATGTCAGAATTCAAATAGGCTTTTCAGCGAAAGCATACGATGCTATTATCTGAGCATAGCACTTATAGTAAACAAAAGAGAGAAAACATTTCAACCCAGCAGGCGCCACACAAAACGCAGAAATAAAAATATAATTCATGCCTTACCTTTGACGAGCTTCTGTTGTTGGCACTCCAATGTGTCCCATAAACATCACAAATGGTCCTTTTGTTCGATTAATTCCGTCGATATATATCCAAAATGTCCATTTATTTGGCGCGTTTGATCCAGAAAAACACCGGTTCCAACTTGCTCAAACGTGACGACAAAATATCTCAAAGGTTACCTGTAAACTTTGCCAAACTACTTTTGTAATACAACTTTAGGTATTTTTACGTTAATAATCGATACAATTCCATACAGGATTAAAACGATATGTAGCATGCCTTCTGTTTGATTGAAGCGCATGTCCAGGACACCTGGAGTGCCTAAACTTCAAGATGGCCGTATTTCTTCATTACACAAAGGAATAACCTCAACCTATTTCTCAGGACTGTTGTGGAAGCCGTAGGAACTGCAAGCAATTCGCTTAGAAATCTGGTTTCCCAATGAAAACTCATTGAAAAGACAGTGACCTCAACAACAACAAAAACATTGAATGGTTTGTCCTCGGGGTTTCACCTGCTAAATAAGTTCTGTTATACTCACAGACATGATTCAAACAGTTTTAGAAACTTCAGAGTGTTTTTTTTATCCAAATCTACTAATAATATGCATATCTTATCTCCTGGGGATGAGTAACTGGCAGTTGAATTTGGGTATGCTTTTCATCCAAACGTGGAAATGCTGTCCCCTACCCTAGAGAAGTTAAAGGGACTTATTCTGTAAGGGTTTGAATAGAAAAACATTTGTTTTTATCAATCTTTATATTACTTTGTTATTCTAAGGGAAAAGTATATATCGTTACAGTTCCACATTTTTACATAGGATTGAAATGAAAAACTATCTTATCCCACAGCAGAGAGACCTAACCACTGCTCTGACAGTGAAGGGAGTCCCTCTACATCAGGACTACCTGAACAACACCAGGGGAATCACACAGCTAAGAAGATTCACTTTTGTTCAGTGTGTGGAAAAAATTGTCACAAGTTATCAAAACTACAAATACATATGAGAACTCACACAGGAGAAAAACCTTACTCCTGCTCTGTCTGTGGGAAGCAATTCAGTGACAAAGGAAACCTGAAAAAACACCAGACGTTGCACACAGGAGAGAGTCAAGTGTCTGTAGCTGTAGAAGAGTGTGGTCTAACATCAGCACTGGTTATCAAAGTGAAAGAGGAGGAAGAGGATCCTGCTTTTGGTAAGTTAAAGGGACTTATTCTGTAAGGGCAGGAATTGCCTAACTTTTAAAAAAAATCAATCTTTGCATTATTTTCAGTTATTGAAAGGGAAAAAATATACAGTGGGGAGAACAAGTATTTGAAACACTGACGATTTTGCAGGTTTTCCTACTTACAAAGCATGTAGAGGTCTGTAATTTTTATCATAGGTACACTTCAACTGTGAGAGACGGAATCAAAAATCCAGAAAATCACATTTGTATGATTTTTAAGTAAATAATTTGCATTTTATTGAATGACATAAGTATTTGATACATCAGAAAAGCAGAACTTAATATTTGGTACAGAAACCTTTGTTTGCAATTACAGAGATCATACGTTTCCTGTAGTTCTTGACCAGGTTTGCACACACTGCAGCAGGGATTTTGGCCCACTCCTCCATACAAACCTTCTCCAGATCCTTCAGGTTTCGGGGCTGTCGCTGGGCAATACGGACTTTCAGCTCCCTCCAAAGATTTTCTATTGGGTTCAGGTCTGGAGACTGGCTAGGCCACTCCAGGACCTTGAGAAGCTTCTTACGGAGCCACTCCTTAGTTGCCCTGGCTGTGTGTTTCGGGTCGTTGTCATGCTGGAAGACCCAGCCAGGACCCATCTTCAATGCTCTTACTGAGGGAAGGAGGTTGTTGGCCAAGATCTCGCGATACATGGCCCCATCCATCCTCCCCTCAATACGGTGCAGTCGTCCTGTCCCCTTTGCAGAAAAGCATCCCCAAAGAATGATGTTTCCACCTCCATGCATCATGGTTGGGATGGTGTTCTTGGGGTTGTACTCATCCTTCTTCTTCCTCCAAACACGGCGAGTGGAGTTTAGACCAAAAAGCTCTATTTTTGTATCATCAGACCACATGACCTTCTCCCATTCCTCCTCTGGATCATCCAGATGGTCATTGGCAAACTTCAGACGGGCCTGGACATGCGCTGGCTTGAGCAGGGGGACCTTGCGTGCGCTGCAGGATTTTAATCCATGACGGCGTAGTGTGTTACTAATGGTTTTCTTTGAGACTGTGGTCCCAGCTCTCTTCAGGTCATTGACCAGGTCCTGCCGTGTAGTTCTGGGCTGATCCCTCACCTTCCTCATGATCATTGATGCCCCACGAGGTGAGATCTTGCATGGAGCCCCAGACCGAGGGTGATTGACCGTCATCTTGAACTTCCATTTTCTAATAATTACGCCAACAGTTGTTGCCTTTTCACCAAGCTGCTTGCCTATTGTCCTGTAGCCCATCCCAACCTTGTGCAGGTCTACAATTTTATCCCTGATGTCCTTACACAGCTCTCGGTCTTGGCCATTGTGGAGAGGTTGGAGTCTGTTTGATTGAGTGTGTGGACAGGTGTCTTTTATACAGGTAACGAGTTCAAACAGGTGCAGTTAATACAGGTAATGAGTGGAGAACAGGAGGGCTTCTTAACCTGTTTGGCGTGCAAGCCCGACACCGGTACACTTATGACAACAGCCAGCTCAAAGTGCAGGGCGCGAAATTCAAAAAATTTTTTTTTTAAATATTTAACTTTCACACATTAACAAGTCCAATACAGCATATGAAAGGTACACATCTTGTGAATCAAGCCAACATGTCCGATTTTTAAAATGTTTTACAGGGAAGACAAAATATGTAAATCTATTAGCTAACCACGTTAGCAAAAGACACCACTTATTTACTCCAACAGTTTTTTACTCCATCAGTAGCTATCACAAATTCGACCAAATAAAGATATAAATAGCCACTAACCAAGAAACAACTTCATCAGATGACAATCTGATAACATATTTATTGTATAGCATATGTTTTGTTCGAAAAATTTGCATATTTCAGGTATAAATCATAGTTTACATTTCAGCTACAATCAGAAATTGCACCGAAAGCAGCCATAATATTTACAGACACCAACGTCAAATACCTAATTACTCATCATAAAACATTTCTGAAAAATACATAGTGTACAGCAATTGAAAGACAGGCATCTTGTGATTCCAGACAATATTTCCGATTTATCAAGTGTTTTACAGCGAAAACAAAATGTAGCGTTATATTAGCGTAGCCACAATAGCCAAAAACACAAGCAATTTCCCAGTAGCAAAAGTAAGCGATCGTAACAAACAGGCAAAAGATATATAATTTTTGACTAACCTTGATTTTCTTCCTCAGATGACAGTCCTATAACATCAGGTTATACATACACTTATGTTTTGTTCAAAAATTTGCATATTTAGAGCTGAAATCAGTGGTTACCCATTATGCTAACGTAGCTACTATTTCCCACAACGTTCGGATATTTTACTGACACTTTTTCTGACACACATATTCTGACCAAATAGCTATTCATAAACATAACTAAAAAATACATGTTGTATAGGAAATGATAGATCCATTAGTTATTAATGAAATCACAGTGTTAGAATTCTAAAAATAACTTCATTACGTTATGCAGCTTCGGTATAGCTTAGAGTAGCCAAAACGTTGGCCGCCCACGACTAGTACACAGTTCAACAGATATATGAAATAGCATCATAAAATATTTCTTACTTTTGCTGATCTTTCATCAGAATGTTGGACAAGGTGTCCTTTGTCCAGAACAGTCGGTGTTTGGATTTAGAACCTTCATTTTCCCTCTCGATTTAGGAAGCGCACTTGCCAAGTGGAACAAAGTTCTCCAACGTCAACAAAGTCAGAGAACGGAACACAGCAAAACTCCCGAAAATTTTTCAATAATCTGATGAAACTATATTGAAAAAACATACTTTACGATGATATGGTCACATGTATCAAATAAAATCTATCCCGGAGATGTTAGTCGTTCATAACGACAGCTAAACAGAAGGCAAATCCATGTCCCCTTTCGCGCGCTCCAGAAACAGGAAGTGGACGGTCACGTCAAACAAAGAGCTTTTATTCCACCTCAGACCAAGATAAACACAACATTTCTTCTCTCACCGCCTCTTGACAACCAGGGGAAGGTGTATGAAGTGTACGTAGACTCTTACGTATCATGCCCATGTATAGGCAGGAAGTTGAACAGAGCATCGATTTCTGACATTCCACTTCCTGGTCAGGAAATGTGCTGCAGAATGAGTTCTGTTTCACTCAGAGAAATAATTCAAACGGTTTTAGAAACTAGAGAGTGTTTTCTATCCAATAGTAATAATAATGTGCATATTGTAGGAGCAAGAATTGAGTACGAGGCCGTTTGAAATGGGCACGATTTAACTGGCTACTCAATACTGCCCCTTGCAGCCATAACAGGTTAAAGAAAAACGAACAGGTCTGTGAGAGCCGGAATTCTTACTGGTTGGTAGGTGATCAAATACTTATGTCATGCAATAAAATGCAAATGAATTACTTAAAAATCATACAATGTGATTTTCTGGATTTTTGTTTTAGATTCCGTCTCTCACAGTTGAAGTGTACCTATGATAAAAATTACAGACCTCTACATGCTTTGTAAGTAGGAAAACCTGCAAAATCGGCAGTGTATCAAATACTTGTTCTCCCCACTGTATATAGTTAGTTCCACAATACACATTGTTTATCCATCCCATCTTATCCCACAGCAGAGAGACATGACCACTGCTCTGACAGTGAAGGAAGTCCCTCTACATCAGCACTACCTGAACAACACCAGGGGAATCACACAGCTAAGAAGATTCACTTTTGTTCAGTGTGTGGAAAAAACTGTCACAAGTTATCAAAGTTACAAATACATATGAGAACTCACACAGGAGAAAAACCGTACTCCTGCTCTGTCTGTGGGAAGCAATTCAGTGACAAAGGAAACCTGAAAAAACACCAGACAATGCACACAGGAGAGAAGCTGTACAGTTGCTCCGTGTGCGGGGAAAGTTTCTCTTCATCGTCAAATCTTACCAAACACCAGAGAACGCACACAAGAGAGAGTCATGGTCTTATACCAGCACTGGTTATCAAAGTGAAAGAGGAGGAGGAGGATCCTGCTTTTGGTAAGTTAAAGGGATTTATTCTGTAAGGGGTTGAATAGAAGAAAAAAAAAATGTATACATAACTTTTAAAACTATAGTGACAATTCCACATTTTCGCATCGTTTATCCATCCAATCTTATCCCACAGCAGAGAGACATGACCACTGCACTGACAGTGAAGTGAGTCACTCTACATCAGGAGAACCTAAAACAAAACAGGAGAATCACACAGCAAAGAGCTCTCACTGCTGTTCAGTGTGCGGAAGAGATTGCCAAAAGCTATCATCACTGCTAATACATATGAGAATACACACAGGAGAAAAACCATACCCTTGCTCTGTGTGTGGAAAGCAGTTCCGCGTAAAAAGACATCTTCAAGACCACCAGAAAGTGCACACTGGAGAGAAACCTTACGTCTGCTCCAAATGTGACAAGAGGTTTGGTTTCGCCTCAGCCTTGAAAAGGCACCAGTGGTTACACGCAGAAGAGAAACCTTACTCCTGCTCTGTGTGTGGGAAGGGCTTCGGCCGTCCAGATCAGTTAAAGGACCACTCTCTGCAACACGCAGGGAAACCCCACTGCTGTTCTGTGTGTGGGAAGTGTTTCAGCCGTCCAGATCAGTTAAAGGACCACTCTCTGCAACATGCAGGGAAACCCCACTACTGTTCTGTGTGTGGGAAGTGTTTCAGTGAGAAGGGGTATCTTGAAGACCACCAGTTAGTGCACACTGGAGAGAAACGACACCCTTGCCCTGTCTGCAAGAAGAGTTTTGTAAGATTAGCAGGCCTTAAAGTCCACCACAGATATCATACAGGAGAGAAACCTTACAACTGCGCTAAATGCGGCCAGAGCTTCATTAGTTCTCAAAAACTTCAGAGACACCAGAAAACACATGTTGGTTTACCACCTGTTGAGTTTCAAAACCCTGTTACAATTGAAGGAGAGAGGGAGGGAGAATATGAGGAAGAGGAAGTTGGTGGTCTGATTAATTCAGATGGAGAAGAGGTTGGTTGGGATCTTCATCGTCTCGGTAAGTGGAAGCAGAACAGCCATGAATTACATTAATACAATATTGACTTTGAATGAACATCGCTCTTTTATTTAAAAATCCAATGCAGCCATTTTTTACTCCATATGAAATCATTTCTGGGTAAAAAGTAAGTACCTTACTGTGATTGTTTTCAATTAAAATGGTAAAAAATAAACAAGCAACATCTCATGCAAGGATTTTGCTGGGACTGTCAGGGAGTTGTCTGAGTAGGGAGGGGAAACCTGAAAACTAGCTGTTATTAGCAGAGAGGTTTGGAACTCTCTTATTGGTCTGTTAACTACTTTACCGTCTGGTGATGTCACCAGGCAGGCCAAAACTCCATCCCACCAAAACAGGCTGAAAATTCAAACAGCTCTTGCACTAAAAGGGTATTATCATAATTTCACAGTATTTTTTTTCCAACATCATAGTGTGGAAATGTGTATAAAAGACAGGAAATCACATTTTTGACTGCACTGGACCTTTTAACCTATGTTTTCTCATTCACTCAGACGGGATTTCGGAGGGGAGAGCCTCTACATCAGGAGAACCTAAAGAAACCTAGGGGAATCTCAAAGCTCAGAGATACAGTTGCTCTGTGTGTGGGAAAGACTGGCTACGGTTATTTGATCTGAAAAGACAAAATGACAACGCACACAGGAGAGAAATCGTACAGCTGTTTTGTTTGTGGGAAGAGTTTTAGACGAGCAGACCTCATGAAGCTACACTTTTGGACACACAAAGGAGACGCATGGAGAGAAACCTTACCCCTGTTCTGTCTGTGGGAAGGCTTTAGCAAGATCAGACCTTTAAAATGCACAATACAGTTCATACAGAAGAGAAACCTTACAGCTGTGCTGAATGTAGCCAGAGCTTTTTGCCATAGTTTGTACATCTGCGTTGTTATATTGCTTATATAGGTCTATCTCATTAGTATCTTATTAATAATTTTAGGTAATATAAGAATGATGCATTTAATTGTTTTTCCTTACTTTGTGTGTAATAATTATCTCTGGTGATTTTCTCCATGGGGGGGTTGAGATAGAGACCCAACAACATATTATATTATAGTATCCCTTCCTCGTAACCATGTTTGCCAGTGACAGTCTCTTCCCGTTCAAATATTTTTGTTAATCAAAAAGTTCAGTAATATACCCATGTAATTCCAGCTCATATTGCAGGGTTGTTTTCCCTTTTCAGTGCGTCTGTCCGTCTATAAAAGTGAATCCTTGTGATTGTATTGTCCTTCCTTTTTAGACCGCGTAGGCCTAATAAAATACTTCAAATAGCAGGCTAACCGCTGAGTCTGGGTTTCTGTCTTTCTCTGCGGTTAAGGCCTCAACATCATCTGAATTTCTGTCGCTGCCCATTTCGTAATTGCTGAATGAATAGGCCACATCGCAGCTCTTTTTCTTGCAGTTGCTTATACTTTAGAGCTAAGTGTTAATTATAAAAGAACAATAATTTTGTGAATTTACTGAACGTGAATGTACTAATGTGTGTGTGTATGGCTTCAAAAGTTAAAACTCGTGTCGACGTTCATTATTATTGAAGGAGAATGCCGTTCTTATCCAGTTAGACAAATCCACAAGGAGTCAGTAGAAACCATCCTTATTGAAGCTAGTCGGCCATCAGTTCCACTCGGACAGATTCATGTGTAGACCCTAAAAGTTTGTGTGCAACGTTTGTCACCGTTTATACTTCATTTTAATGTATTGTTTACAGTTACATTGTAGTGGCTTTGCTGGCATTCATCTAAAAAAATGTGTTTTCCCCAACAAGGTTGACGTGCTGAAGTCACCACTGGACAACATTATTATTGAGACCTGTAGCTACACGTTGCATGTTGTCCACGATGAACATGTGACTAAATCCAATGGATCTTTCAAATCTCCACGGTAACAGAGAGCAGGAGGTGCCATTTGACAGAGAAGCCTTGAGCGACAGAATGGACTCTTTCTCGTTAATGTCCCAGCCCCCTTATTATCTCAACCAATCATGGGCTGCTTCTTCTTCGATGAGGTTTAACAGCAGTTGGCATCCAGTAAATGATGCATTACCGCCACCTACTGGACTGGAGTATAACTCCCTTATACTTTGCTTGGAAAAATAAACAAATTCCCTATCCCATCTAACACTCAGTAAAATAGAAAAGGAAACACCACCCTACTCCACTATTTAAATCTATTTAGTCCTACTTCAGGTCAACAACCTGAAAGGATGGGACACCACCACTTAACACACCCTGTAACTTTTCTGACGTCAAGTCTCTCACACAC
Organism: Salvelinus namaycush; assembly: GCF_016432855.1. Lineage (NCBI taxonomy): Eukaryota > Metazoa > Chordata > Actinopteri > Salmoniformes > Salmonidae > Salvelinus > Salvelinus namaycush. The sequence goes on along the minus strand of NW_024059674.1, from coordinate 439,157 downwards.
AAATACCTCTGCAGCTGCCACCACAACCTCTATTTTCTGTGACTTACGTTACATTCCTTCAATGCAGTTGATAACCATTGCTATAAATGCTAAAAATCTATTCTTACTTAAACATATACAGTACCAGTCAAAAGTTTGGACACAACTACTCATTCAAGGGTTTTTCTTTATTTGTACTATTTTCTGCATTGTAGAATAATAGTGAAGACATCAAAACTATGAAATAACACATATGGAATCATGTAGTAACCAAAAAAGTGCTAAATAGATCAAAATGTATTTTAGATTTGAGATTCTTCAAAGTAGCCACCCTTTGCCTTGCTGACAGGGTTGCACACTCTTGACATTATCTCAACCAGCTTCATGAGGTAGTCACCTGGAATGCTTTTCCAACAGTCTTGAAGGAATCCCCACATATGCTGAGCACTTATTGGCTGCTTTTCCTTCACTCTGCGGTCCATCTCATCCCAAACCATCTCTATTGGGTTGAGGTCGGGTGATTGTGGAGGCCAGGTCATCTGATGGAGCACTCCATCATAGGAGATTCTATTGACTGCTCTAACTTATGCCCCCTCAATCTCCTTCACCCTTACAGGGCACTCCAGGAACTCAGGATTGTGATCCCCACCACAAATGCCACACTGTCGTCCTTCTACACACCGTTCTTCCTTATACACTTGAAACATGGCCAGATCCTTTACTTCCTCTGCAGTGGTTTGGGAATGAAAGCTCTTACAGTGTATCTGACATAACCAGGCTTCACATGTGTAGGTAGATGCTCTTCATCATAAAACAACAGGATCGACAGACTTTCTTCTGTTTCTCCATTCAGACGATGGGAACCAACCACACCAGGAATTGTCTTCATGTATTCAACCTGAACATCCGTCTTCACCCCAGATGACTCCTCTGACGAGTGTTCTACTCCCAAGTTCAAAGCACGATACTTCTGTTGTCCGGATTCTCTTGAAGCCCACTGCAAACTTCCTCTGTTCTTCAGAAAAACAACGAATCAAAATAAGACCACTCCTGGTCACTCTGACAGACTCCACTTTCCCCAGTGTGTATTTCACATATTCAACGTTTTCAACACCTCAAACGGGTTTCCCTACATATGCATCCTCACTCAACAAATGCATCCGAACAAGAAGCGAATCGTTATCATCCATAGACGTTTACCTCCACTCCAATTTTAGACAATTTCATTGGTTGTTCCAGTTTTTTTCCGACACTACTGTTGTCCATTCAGGACATTAATCTTCAACCAACTTTGAACTTTGAACTCAGCGTCCCCTAATTTAATCCACCTGCTTTTCCCTGGTTGACAGATATTACAGTTGGGATGAAGTGCTAATACAAAAATCACCACCAATCACGGCGAGGCTCTGTATTTTCTCTGCGTCTAAACAGCTTTGTGATTTCACATTTGTATTTATATTTACATATTATATACGTTTGTTATTGTATTTATATTTACATATTATATACGTTTGTTATTAAGGTGCATGAAAAGTTGACATGTTCAAGAAGAAGAAAAGAAAAAACATTTTGTTGACGTTCAAACGTCTCTCCTGTGAAATAGTGACGTTGCGTCATGCGCCCAGCTTCCTGTAACGGGGCACATTGATGAGCTCCTGAACTGGTGGGGAAGGTAGGAAGTAAGAGCAGCCAGCTTCCTGTAACGGGGCACATTGATGTGCTCCTGAACTGGTGGGGAAGGTAGGAAGTAAGAGCAGCCAGCTTCCTGTAACGGGGCACATTGATGTGCTCCTGAACTGGTGGGGAAGGTAGGAAGTAAGAGCAGCCAGCTTCCTGTAACGGGGCACATTGATGTGCTCCTGAACTGGTGGGGAAGGTAGGAAGTAAGAGCAGCCAGCTTCCTGTAACGGGGCACATTGATGTGCTCCTGAACTGGTGGGGAAGGTAGGAAGTAAGAGCAGCCAGCTTCCTGTAACGGGGCACATTGATGTGCTCCTGAACTGGTGGGGAAGGTAGGAAGTAAGAGCAGTAATGTGTTGGAGTGAAAAGTGGTGACGAGAAGAAGATGAAAAACCATGTTCCTGGTGCTTCTGTTAGGTTGAGGGGAGTCGCCACTGGTGTCCCAATATCTCTGTCTACAGATGATATTAAAGAACATGTGAAGGGAGGCAGAGAGATTGAGGCCAGAAGGTTCATCAGTAGGAAAGAGGGTCAAAGAAGTGAAAGCTTATCAGTGCTGCTCAGACATGTACAGAGAGGATTCATCAGTTTCAATGTCAGAGAATTTGTCCCTATTGCAGTGTTTTAAATGCCAAAGAATGGGACATGTAGCTGTTCAATGTAAAGGAAGGAAGCGATGTGCCAAGTGTGAAGGGGAACATGATTACTGCAAATGTGGAAGCAATGTGAAGGTTGTGTTGTAATTGTGTGTGGGGGGAGGGGCATTGTTGTAACGATTCTCGTGGGCTGAAGGAAGAGTGGACCAAGGTGTTTAAAGTGTTCATGATTTAATCAACAAAAAAAAAAACATCTGACAAAAACAACAAACAGGAGAACGAAAGCGAAACAGTTCTGGCTGGTGCAGACACAAAACAGAAAACAACTACCCACAAAAGACAGGTGGGAAAAGGCTACCTAAGTATGATTCTCAATCAGAGACAAAGGTAGACAGCTGCCTCTGATTGAGAACCACACCCGGCCAAACACATAGAAATAGAAAACATAGAACTAAAACATAGAATGCTCACCCCAACTCACACCCTGACCAACCAAAATAGAGACATAAAAAGGATCTCTAAGGTCAGGGCGTGACAATTGTGCAGCGTTTGGTAGATGCCAGGTGCAGAAAGAGGCTCAGAGATATAAAATGAGTCATGATGTCGGGGCCGGTGTTTCTGCTGGTCCTGGCATGGGTACCAGGACACTTTGATAATGAATCAAGTTGACGTCATAGCTTTTATTGGTAAGGTTATCAATACGACTCAAGTTGACTTCATAGCTTTTATTGGTAAGGTTATCAATACGGCTCGGGTTGTGGAAAGCAAAAATGCCAGATTGAAGGTTATTGTGGAGACAGAGAGATATTGGGGGTAACGGATGTTACTGTTGAAATGGTTCTTGACCTGCTGAACAATACTAAGGGGGGAGTGTTTCAGTATGATATACAGTGCCTTCGGATAGTATTCAGACCCCTTGACTTTTTCCACATTTTGTTAAGTTACAGCCTTATCTAAAAATGGATTTAAAAAAAAAACAAAAAAACTCAGCAATCTACACACAATACCCCATAATGACAAAGCAAAAATATGTTTTTAGAAATTTTAGCAAATAAAAATACAACAGAAATATTTTATTTACATATGTATTCAGACCCTTTGCTAAGAGACTCGCAATTGAGCTCAGATGCATCCTGTTTCCATTGATCATCCTTGAGATGTTTCTACAACTTGATTGGAGTCCACCTGTGGTAAATTCAATTGATTGGACATGATTTGGAAAGGCACACACCTGTCTATATAAGGTCCCACAGTTGACAGTGCAAAAACCAAGCCATGAGGTCGAAGGAATTATCCATAGAGCTCAGAGACAGGATTGTGTCGAGGCACAGATCTGGGGAAGGGAACCAAAAATATTCTGCAGCATTGAAGGTCCCCAAGACCAGTGGCTTCCATCATTCTTAAATAGAAATTTGGAGCTGCCAAGACTCTTCCTAGAGCTGGCCACCGGGCCAAACTGAGCAATCGGGGGAGAAGGGCCTTGGTCAGGGAGATGACCAAGAACCCGATGGTCACTCTGATAGAGCTCCAGAGTTCCTCTGTGGAGATGGGAGAACCTTCCAGAAGAACAACCATCTTTGCAGCACTCCACCAATCAGGCCCTTATGGTAGAGTGGCCAGACGGAAGCCACTCCTCACAGCCCACTTAGAGTTTTCCATAAGGCTCCTAAAAACTAAAAACAAAACTCTCTAGTCTGATGAAAACCAAGATTGAACTCTTTGGCCTGAATGCCAAGTGTCACATCTGGAGACAACCTGGCACCATCCCTACGGTGAAGAATGGTGGTGGCAGCATCATGCTGTGGGGATGTTTTTCAGCGGCAGGGACTGTGAGACTAGTCAGAAACGAGGCAAAGATGAACGGAGCATAGTACATAGAGATCCTTGATGAAAACCTGCTCCAGAGCGCTCAGGACCTCAGACTCAGGTGAAGGTTCACCTTCCAACAGGACAATGACCCTAAGCACACAGCCAAGACAACACAGGAGTGGCTTCGGGACAAGTCAATGTCCTTGAGTGGCCCAGCCAGAGACCGGACTTGAACCCAATCAAACAACTCTGGAGAGACCTGAAAGCTGTGCAGCAACGCTCTCGATCCAACCTGTCAGAGCTTGAGAGTATTTCCAGAGAGGAATGGGAGAAACTCCCCAAATACAGGTGTGCCAAGCTTGTTGCGTCATACCCAAAAAGATTTGAGGCTGTAATCGCTGTTCAAGGTGCTTCAACAAAGTACTGAGTAAAGGGTCTGAATACTTATGTAAATGTAATATTTCAGTAGTTTTTTTTATATACATTTCCAAAATGTTCTAAAAACCTGTTTTTGCTTTGACATTATGGGGTATTGTGTGTTTAGATTGATGAGTGAAAAAAAATATTTAATACATTTTAGAATATGGCTGTAACGTAACAAAAGGTGGAAAAGTCAAGGGGTCTGAATTCTTTCCCAATGTACTGTAGATTTAGTTTAATGAGGGTTGGGGAGGGGAGGGGGGGAGGGGAGGGGAGGGGGGCTGGTAGAAGTTAGTATTTGGTTGTTATGATATTTTCATGGTGGTACAGAATTGGTCAGATCAGGATTGATCGTACATTCCAGTACAGTAGGTGGCGGCATGCACTTAAACGTTTGTTTGCGGACCGCCAAGATGCCATAGATTAAGATGAACTGGTGGTGGCGGTAACGCAGAATGAGTCGGAGCAGAGTCTAGGACTGACCGGAAATAAGACCGGAAGCAGGAAGACACGAATGTAGCTAGCTGGTAGCTAACCATGCATATATTATTAATTGTACCGGTAAAAATGTTCAATATGTTCTAACTGTAACGTTAGTAACAAGCTAGTGTCCCGTAGAGCTGTTTTGCAGATTGACAGAAGAATCTAACCCGGAAGCTGGCCTGGAAGAAAGAATATGCTCATGTTGATAGCTAGCAAACATTAGATGAGTTAGTTTGCTAGTGTGAAATGTGTCTGATATCATTTAATACCGTTTAAATTAGACTTTGATATTGCCCAACCTGGACTATATACGTGGAGCTAGCGATGTTTTCAACGGCCATTTCATATAGTTTTGTTATCGGGTCTAAAGTAAATTATCGCTACCGTTGGCCTAAATAGTTATCTAACTGAGTTGTCGAATAGTTTTGTATGGAAAGTAATCCGCTAGCTAATGTGACCTCGTGGTGAACTGTCGGGGACTTGAGAAGAATCTGCTTTAGTTTAATTCAGTGACCAAACTCTTTCATAGGAAACTATTTCTGAAGAATTCACGATGAATGAGGTGAGAATGACTATAACTAATGCTAAACCAGTCGGGATAGCTATGCCTAAAGTATTAGCTACTTAGCAAAATCATTTAGCTATTTATTAAAGCGGCAATCATAAGTTGAAACAATCACAAAGCGTCTTGCTTACCCTCTTTAAAGCTCATAAAAAGTTGAGGGATGGGCTGAAGAAATGTAACCACTCTCAAATTCATAAACAGGGCTATTGATGCAAGGACTGACCATCCATGATATGAAAATGATAGTTTTAACCACGTTTTGAGGTTATATAGTGTTTGTTTACATGTACTTTGTTTACAAACATCGGAGTAAAACAAGTTTATATTTTGGGTTCTGATGGGGCATCACAGTTGAACTACGCTCATGAGGCATTTATAAGTTATATTCTTCAAGAATCAATGGGTACATAGAAGTAATTCATATGTCATGAAATGAATGTAGCAACCGCAGATTGCCCCTTTAACGTCTTATTCTTTGTTTTAGCATTCTGCTGACCCGTCCAACCCCCCTCTCTCCTGCTCCTCCACTGAACCCAACCCTCCAGAGTCACTGATTCCTGACTCTAACCATAGAGACATCGACAACTGCAGTGAAATACCCAGATTTAACATTGTAGTCAAAGAGGAGGAAGACTGGGACGTGGATAATACTGGTAAATAAACATGCTTAATTAATGAAATCTCAGAGATTATACAGTTCCATTACACACATAGCAGTTTAATTTTAAATCCACCTGTATATAATCTACAGACTATCTACTAGCCCTAACCTTACCCTTATTCTAAACATAACCCTAACGTAACATTGGCAAGCAGTTTCTTATCAACAGAAGAGTTTGTTGATAGTCCATCTACAGATGGTCACACTATCTGTTTAATTCAATAAAAGGTTAATTGTTTATGGAATAAAAACACAGGACAATGACCGATAATAGCTGGAAAATAGTAATACATTTTGTTTACCCCTGAATCATTCCATGTCATTTCAGCCATGACACCCACCATCACAATGATTCTTATGAAATAGTGTCTGTAGTTAGTAACAGGTAAGATTAGCATTCCTGCAACATTATTTTGTTGAAATTACATTTCATCTCTGAGAAATGAAGCTAATTGATTGCATCCAAATTGGCCCTTTTGATTTATAGGATTCACATACTAGTCAATAAATACCAACATCTGATCTGGACCAAACCTATTCCTACCATTGAGTAAGATGCACTACATGGACATACTTTTAATTAGTGGATTTGGCTAATTAAGCTGCACCCGACAGGTGTATAAAATCAGGCAGGGCCTCCCAAGTGGCGCAGCGGTATAAGGCAGTGCATCGCTAGCTGTGTCACTACTGATCCTGGTTCGTTCCCAGGCTGTGTTATGGCCGGCCGCGACCGGGAGACCCATAAGGTGTCGCAGTGCTAGCTGTGTCACTACTGATCCTGGTTCGTTCCCATGCTGTGTTGTGGCCGGCCGCGACCAGGAGACCCATAAGGTGTCGCAGTGCTAGCTGTGTCACTACTGATCCTGGTTCGTTCCCAGGCCGCGACTGGGAGACCCATAAGGTGTCGCACAATTGACCCGGGTTAGGGGAGAGTTTGGCCGGCCGTGTTGTCCTTGTCCCATCGCGCTCTAGCGACTCCTGTGGCAGGCCCGGGCGCAATGCACGCTGACACGGTCGCCAGGTGTACGGTGTTTCCTCCAGCACATTGGTGCGGCTGGCTTCCGGGTTAAGCGAGCAGTGTGTCAAGAAGTAGTGTGGCGGGCCTCCCGGGTGGCGCAGTGGTCTAGGGCACTGCATCGCAGCGCTAGCTGCGACACCAGAGTCTCTGGGTTCACGCCCAGGCTCTGTCGCAGCCGGCCGCGACCGGGAGGTCCGTGGGGCGACGCACAATTGGCCTAGCGTCGTCCAGATTAGGGAGGGTTTGGCCGGTAGGGATATCCTTGTCTCATCGCGCTCCAGCGACTCCTGTGGCGGGCCGGGCGCAGTGCGCGCTAACCGAGGGGGCCAGGTGCACGGTGTTTCCTCCGACACATTGGTGCGGCTGGCTTCCGGGTTGGAGGCGCGCTGTGTTAAGAAGCAGTGCGGCTTGGTTGGGTTGTGCTTCGGAGGACGCATGGCTTTCGACCTTCGTCTCTCCCGAGCCCGTACGGGAGTTGTAGCGATGGGACAAGATAGTAATTACTAGCGATTGGATACCACGAAAATTGGGGAGAAAATGGGGTAAAGATTTATAAAAAATAAAAAAAAGAAGTAGTGTGGCTTGGTGGTGTCATGTTTCGGAGGATGCATGGCTCTCGAACTTCGCCTCTCCCGAGTCCGTACGGGAGTTACAGCGATGGGACAAGACTGTAACTACGAATTAGATATTGACGAAAAAGGGGTAAAAAAAAATAAAACATGTAAAATTAAATTGGAAACATTTATAAAATAAAATCAGTCACATAGCCATGCAATCTCCATAAACAAACATTGGTAGTAGAATGGCCCGTACTGAAGAGCTCAACTGCCCCGGTCAACTGTAAGTGCTGTTATTGTGAAGTGGAAACGTCTAGGAGCAACAACGGCTCAGCCGCGAAATGGTAGGCCACACTAGCTCACAGAACAGGACCGCAGAGTGCTGAAGAGTGCATACAAATCATCTGTCCTCAGTTGCAACACTCACTACCGAGTTCCGAGCAGCCACACACAAGCCTAAGATCACCATGCGCAATGCCAAGCTCGCCGCCATTGGAATCTGGGGCAGTGGAAACGTGTTTTCTGGAGTGATGAATCACGCTTCCCCATCTAGCAGTCCGACGGACTAATTTGGGTTTGAGAACGCTACCTGTCCGAATGCATAGTGCCCACTGTAAAGTTTGGTGGAAGTGAGTCCATATTAATGCCCATGATTTTGGAATGGGATGTTCAATCAGCTGTCCACATACTTTTGAACATGTAGTGTATGAGAAATCCAATATATAATGATAAATAGGCACCAACCGACACCCCAATGCCAATCTCACCTTAACCAGTGTACAGTATCAGTTCTCTGTCTGACAAGTAGTACGAAGCTGCGGCTTGGAGTATTGCTTCTCCATACTATGTAATGCATTCCCTCTGAATCTAGTGATGTTTTTTTTCCTCTGTTCGTTGAAATTAACCATTTAAATAACTTGCATTATTTACCATAAATTTGTGTGCAAGTACCAGGTTTTTCCCACGAGATGCCGCTGTTCCTACTGCTGCCACATAATTTTATACATTTTACTGGTGTACTGTGTTTATTAAATGGATCATTTGATTGACACAACATGCTTACTACTTTGAAGATGCAAAATATTTTTTATTGTGAAACAAAGAAGAAATAAGACAAAAAAACAGAACTTGAGCATGCATAACTATTCACCCCCCCCCCCAAAGTCAGTACTTTGTAGAGCCACCTTTTGCAGCTGCAAGTCTCTTGGGGTATGTCTCTATAAGCTTGGCACATCTAGCCACTGGGATTTTTGCCCAATCTTCAAGGCAAAACTGCTCCAGCTCCTTCAAGTTGGATGGGTTCCGCTGGTGTACAGCAATCTTTAAGTCATACCACAGATTCTCAATTAGATTGAGGTCTGGGCTTTGACTAGGCCATTCCAAGACCAAACCACTCGAGTGTTGCTTTAGCAGTATACTTAGGGTCATTGTCCTGCTGGAAGGTGAACCTCCATCCCAGTCTCAAATCTCTGGAAGACTGAAACAGGTTTCCCTCAAGAATTTCCCTGTATTTGGCCCCATCCATCATTCCTTCCATTCTGACCAGTTTCCCAGTCCCTGCCGATGGAAAAACATCCCCACAGCATGATGCTGCCACGGCCATGCTTCACTGTGGGGATGGTGTTCTCGGGGTGATGAGAAGTGTCGGGTTTTCACCAGACATAGCGTTTTCCTTGATGGCCAAAAAGCTCAATTTTAGTCTCATCTGACCAGAGCACCTTCTTCCATATGTTTGGGGTGTCTCCCATGTCTTTTGGCGAACACCAAATATGTTTGCTTATTTTTTTCTTTAAACGGTGGCTTTTTTATGGCCACTCTTTTGTAAAGCCCAGCTCTGTGGAGTGGATGGCTTAAAGTGGTCCTATGGACAGATACTCCAATCTCCGCTGTGGAGCTTTGCAGCTCCTTCAGGGTTATCTTTGGTCTCTTTGTTGCCTCTCTGATTAATGCCCTACTTGCCTGGTCTGTGAGTTTTGGTGGGCGGCCCTCTCTTAGCAGGTTTGTTGTGGTGGCATATTCTTTCCATTTTTTAAATAATGGATTTAATGGTGCTCCGTGGGATGTTCAAAGTTTCTGATATTTTTTTTATAACTCAACCCTGATCTTTACTTCTCCACAACTTTGTCCCTGACTTGTTTGGAGACCTCCTTGGTCTTCATGGTGCCGCTTGCTTGGTGGTGCCCCTTGCTTAGTGGTGTTGCAGACTCTGGGGCCTTACAGAACAGGTGTGTATATCTGAGATCATGTGACACTTAGATTGCACGCAGGTGGACTTCTGAATGTAATTGGTTGCACCAGATATTATTTAGGGGTTTCATAGCAAAGGTCGTGAATACATATGCATGCACCACTTTTCAGTTTTTTATTTTTTAGAAACAAGTAATTTTTTTTTCACTTCACCAATTTGGACTATTTTGTGTCTGTCCGTTACATGAAACCCCCCTCCCAAAAATCTATTTAAATTACAAGTTGTAATGCAACAAAATAGGAAAAATACCAAGGGGGTGAATACTTTTCAAGGCACTGTAAAGAACTGATACTGTAACACTGGCTGTCTGGGTGAGATTGGTGTCTGCGGATGACTTTTGACCATTTTAAATTGGACGTCCGGTACTATATTTACTGAAAATTATATGAATCCCTTCAATTAGAATGGCCAATTTGGGTGCAATCAAATTAGCTGAATTTCTCAGAGATCAAATTACATTTGAACAAAAATAATTTGCGTTTCAGAAACGCTTCTCTTATCTGTTAGTAACTATAGAAACGATTTCAGAACAATCTGAGAGGGCGAGTGTTGAAAGCCTTTTTCGTGTGTTTTTTGAGGTTGAATGACCCCCCCCCCCTTATTTTCCAGTTGAAAGAGGAGAGAGTTCTAACTCCAGTGATGGGGCACCAGCAGAACCTGAACAGGACCAGGAGAATCCTAGAGCTAAGAAGCTTTGGCGCTGCCCAGAATGTGGAATAGAGATCGCTCACCCATCTAATTTCAACAGACACCTGAGAACACACACAAAACCTGCTAAGGAGTCTTCCGTCTGTCCAGTATGTGTAAAAGACTTTGTTCACCCCTCCAAACTGAAGAGACACCTCCGAACACATACAGGAGAGAAGCCTTACCAGTGCTCTGTGTGCGGGAAGCGATTCACACTGAAGCCCCACCTGGAAAGACATCAGATGACCCACCCTGGAGAGAAGCAGCCAGACGCGAAAAAGAAGCACCCGTGCTCCGATTGTGGAAAGGAATGTTTCTCTGCATATGAACTGAAGATGCACATGAGAAAGCACACAGGGGAGAGACCTCACCAGTGCTCCTACTGCGAGATGAGCTTTGGCTGTAAGGGAACTCTATCGAGACACGTACGACGCCATACAGGAGCACCCACACCAAAACCTTACCAATGCTCACAGTGTGGGAAGAGATACGAATCACCATCGAGGCTGAGGCAGCATCAGACTATGCACACTGGAGAGAAACCTTACGAGTGCTCTGATAGCGGGAGGGATTTCGCTTCGACCAAAGGTCTTCTCAAATGTCAATGCAGCCATGCCAGTAACCATAGCAACCAGTGTACACTGGGAATTTCAGATACGGCGTCATCAGGCAGTCGAACTATGAATATCAAGATCGAAGACGAGGAACAGGAGCTGGCAATTAATGTCAAAGAGGAGGAGGAGGAGGAGGAAATTGGTGTTTTTGTCTATGCTGATAGAGAGAAACCTTACCAGTGTACATCCTGTAAAAATACCTTTGTTCACCGTAGCTCTCTAGCAAGACACAAAAAATCCCACACTAGTGCCGCACAATACAGCTGCTCAGAATGTGGGAAGGAATTCAGCCAATCGTGTACTTTCAAGATACACATGCAACAGCACACCGGAGAGAACCCGTACCACTGCTCTCAGTGTGATAAGAGTTTCTCAGCTTCACCACTCCACAAAAGACACCAACGAGTTCACACTAAGGTGAAACCTCACCCCTGCTCTCTCTGCAGAGAGAAATTCTCCTCATCAGCAAATCAGTCCTGTCTCCATGCCGGAGCTGTGACTAGCCTGAGCCAAGCTCCTGGACAGGGATCACGGCAGCAGGTGTCTGCAGCGGTAGAGGAGTCTGTTGTACTGGATGTCAAAGTGAAAGATGAGGAAGATCCTGCTTTTGGTGAGAAAAAGTGTTTATTTTGTACTGTAGCTTTGATGTTTAATGGGTCCATACTTGTGACCTCTTGCTTAAGCTTTAACCATGAGAAAACGTAGCCCTATGCTAACACGACCAGCTGACGGGGTGAGAAAACGTAGCCCTATGCTAACACGACCAGCTGACAGGGTGAGAAAACGTAGCCCTATGCTAACACGACCAGCTGACAGGGTGAGAAAACGTAGCCCTATGCTAACATGACCAGCTGACAGCGTGAGGAAACGTAGCCCTATGCTAACACGACCAGCTGACAGGGTGAGAAAACGTAGCCCTATGCTAACACGACCAGCTGACAGGGTGAGAAAACGTAGCCCTATGCTAACACGACCAGCTGACAGGGTGAGAAAACGTAGCCCTATGCTAACACGACCAGCTGACAGGGTGAGAAAACGTAGCCCTATGCTAACACGACCAGCTGACAGGGTGAGAAAACGTAGCCCTATGCTAACACGACCAGCTGACAGGGTGAGAAAACGTAGCCCTATGCTAACACGACCAGCTGACAGGGTGAGAAAACGTAGCCCTATGCTAACACGACCAGCTGACAGCGTGAGAAAACGTAGCCCTATGCTAACACGACCAGCTGACAACATGAGAAAACGTAGCCCTATGCTAACACGACCAGCTGACTGCATGAGAAAACGTAGCCCTATGCTAACACGACCAGCTGACAGCATGAGAAAACGTAGCCCTATGCTAACACGACCAGCTGACAACATGAGAAAACCTAGCCCTATGCTAACACAACCAGCTGACAGCGTGATTATTTCCTGTAACAAATTCAACATCAGCCAATATTTTATTTTTATACATATTGTGCTTTATAGATATAGTACCAGTCAAAAGTTTGGACACACCTACTCATTCAAGGGTTTTTCTTTACATTCACTATTTTCTACATTATAGAATAATAGTGAAGACATCAAAACTATGAAATAACACATATGGAATCATGTAGGAACCAAAACATTTATTTTATATTTGAGAATCTTCAAAGTAGCCACCCTTTGCCTTGATGACAGCTTTGCACACCCTTGGCATGCTTGTCCAACAGTCTTCCCACATATGCTGAGCACTGGTCCTGTATAAAATTGGTAAAATAGGCCTTACACAGCCTGGAGGTGTGTTGGGTCATTGTCCTGTTGAAAAACAAATGATAGTCCCTCTAACCACAAACCAGATGGGATGGCGTATCACTGCAGAATGCTGTGGTAGCCATGCTGGTTAAGTGTGCCTTGAATTCTAAATAAATCCCTGACAGTGTCACCAGCAAAGGACCATCACACCACCACCTCCATGCTTCACAGTGGGAAACACACATGCGGAGATCATCCGTTCACCTACTCCACGCCTGACAAAGTCACAGAGGTTGGAACCAAAAATCTCAAATTTGGACTCCATACCAAAGGACAGATTTCCACCGGTCTAATGTCTATTGTTTGTGTTTCTTGCCCCAAGCAAGTCTCTTCTTATTGGTGTCCTTTAGTAGTGGTTTCTTTGCAGCAATTCGACCATGAAGGTCTGATTCACGCTGTCTTCCTCTGAACAGTTGATGTTGAGATGTGTCTGTTACTTGAACTCTGAAGCATTTATTTGAGCTGCAATATCTGAGGCTGGTAACTCTAATGAACGTATCCTCTGCAGCAGAGGTAACTCTGGGTCTTCCTTTCCTGTGGCGGTCCTCATGAGAACCAGTTTTATCATAGCGCTTGATGGTTTTTGCCACTGTCCTTGAAGAAACTTTCAAAGTTCTTGAATATTTCTGAATTGACTAACCTTCATGTCTTAAAGTAATGATGGATTGTTGTTTCTCTTTGCTTATTTGAGCTTTTCTTTAAATAATATAGACTTGCTTTTACCAAATAGGGCTATCTTCTGAATACCACCCCTACCTTGTCATAACAACTGATTGGCTCAAATGCATTAAGAAGGAAAGAAATTCCACAAATTCACGTTTAACAAGGCACACCTGTTAATTGAAATGCATTCCAGGTGACTACCTCACGAAGCTGGTTGAGAGAATGCCAAGAGTGTGCAAAGCTGTCATCAAGGCAAAGGGTGGCTACTTTGAAGAATCTCAAACAGAAAATTGAAGAATCTAAAATAGAAAATATAATTTGATTTGTTTAACACTTTTTTGGTTACTACATGATTCCACATGTGTTATTTCATAGTTTTGATGTCTTCACTATTTTTCTACAATGTAGAAATTAGTAAAAAATAAAGAAAAACCCTTGAATGAGTAGTTTTCCAAACCTTTGACTGGTCCTGTATTTCCACGCTGAGGATGGAATCATACTGTGAAAATGTAAAAATTATGATAATACCCTTTTTTGTGTAAGAGCTGTTTGAAACTGCCGCCTGAAATTTCAGCCTGTTGTGTTGGGATCGCCTGATTACCAACAACAACGAGACAGCCTACCAGGTGAGGGCCCTGGTGGAGTGGTGCCAGGAAAATAACCTCTCCCTCAACGTCAACAAAATGAAGGAGCGGATCCTGGAGACGGCAGAGAAGTGAAGATGGTGAGAAGCGTCACATCACTGACAACCTGAAATGATCCAGTCACACAGGCCGTGTGGTGAAGAAGGCATAGCAGCGCCTCTTCAACCTCCCGGGAGGCTCAAGAAATTTGTCTTGGCTCCCGAAGACCCTCAAACTTCTACAGATGCACCATTGAGAGCATCCTGTCGGGCTGTATCACCGCCTGTTACGGCAATTGCACCGTCCGCAACCGCAGGGCTTTCCATAGGGTGGTGCGTTCAGCCCAACGCATCACCGGGAGCACACTGCCCTCCAGGACATCTACAGCCCCCGGTGTCACAGGAAGGCCAAGAAGATCATCAAGGACTATAGCCACCCGAGCCACAGCCTGTTCACCCTGCTACCATCTAGAAGGGGGAGACGGTACAGGTGCATCAAAGCTGGAACAGAGAGATTGAAAAACAGCTTCTATCAGACCATTAAATAGTCACCACTATTAGCCTCCGCCCAGTACCGTGCCCTGAACTTAGTCACTGTTACTAGCTGGCTACCACCCTGTATTCTATTCTGCACCTTAGACTGCTGCCCTATGTACATAGTCACTGTTACTAGCTGGCTACCACCCTGTATTATATTCTGCACCTTAGACTGCTGCCCTATGTACATAGTCACTGTTACTAGCTGGCTACCACCCTGTATTCTGCACCTTAGACTGCTGCCCTATGTACATAGTCATTGAACACTGGTCACTTTAATTATGTTTACATCCTGTTTTACCCACTTCATATGTATATACTGTATTCTAGTCAGTAGTTTGTCCTATATAACTACTGCTGTACACACCTTTCCTATTCATATACTGTCCATACTGTCTATACACACCATCCTATATAACTACTGTCCATACTGTCTATACACACCATCCTATATAACTACTGTCTATACACACCATCCTATATAACTACTGCTGTACACACCTTTTCTATTCATATACTGTATATACTGTCTATACACACCATTCTATATATATTCCGGACTGTTCTGATACATTTTGGTGGGATTTGTATGTATTGTTTTGTATTGTTAGGTAATACTGCACTGTTGGAGCTAGAAACATAAGCATTTAGCTGCACCTGCTATAACAACGGCAGAATACTGTGTGTACACGACCAATAACATTGTATTTGATTTTAAGTGGAGCAACCTTGATTTGGAAGTTTAAAATATCCCTCTGGTGGTTAGCTTAGGGCTAACTGTGCCAGGTTATCTCATGGGAAAAGCTAACATGTAGCATTTTCGGGAAAAGTATGGACCGTATAATTTTACAATATTTATTATTTTCTGTTTAGTCAGGAACAAACATTTTGACTTAGGGTGTTGACTAATTTGAGTTAATCCATACTTATGTCTTTACCACAGCAGAGAGACCTGACCACTGCTCTGAGAGCGAAGGGAGTCCCTCTACATCAGGACTACCTGAACAACACCAGGGGAATCACACAGCTAAGAAGATTCATTGCTGTTCAGTGTGTGGAAAAAACTGTCACAAGTTATCAAAACTACAAACACATATGAGAACTCACACAGGAGAAAAACCGTACTCCTGCTCTGTCTGTGGGAAGCAATTCAGTGAGAATGGAAACCTGAAAAAACACCAGACGTTGCACACAGGAGAGAAGCTGTACAGTTGCTCCGTGTGCGGGGAAAGTTTCTCTTCATCGTCAAATCTTACCAAACACCAGAGAACACACACAGGAGAGAGTCCAGTGTCTGTAGCTGTAGAAGAGTGTGGTTTTACATCAGCACTGGTTATCAAAGTGAAAGAGGAGGAAAAGGATCCTGCTTTTGGTAAGTTTAAAAGGGACTTATTCTGTAAGGGGTTGAATTGCAAAACATTTTTTATACATCTTTGTATTACTTTCAGTTATTCAAAGGAGAAAAAATATTTTTTGTTACAGTTCCAAATGTTTGCATAGTTTATCCATGCCATCTTATCCCACAGCAGAGAGACATGACCACTGCACTGACAGTGAAGGGAGTCCCTCTACATCAGAACTACCTGAACAACACCAGGGGAATCACACAGCTAAGAAAATTCACTGCTGTTCAGTGTGCGGACAAGACTGCAAAAAGTTATCAAAACTGCTAATACATATGAGAATACACACAGGAGAAAAGCCATACCCTTGCTCTGTGTGTGGAAAGCAGTTCCGTGTAAAAAGACATCTCCAAGACCACCAGACAGTGCACACTGGAGAGAAACCTTACGTCTGCTCCAAATGTGACAAGAGGTTTGGTTTCGCCTCAGCCTTGAAAAGGCACCAGTGGTTACACATAGAAGAGAAACCTTACTCCTGCTCTGTGTGTGGGAAGGGTTTTAGCTTACAATCACGCATGAAGGAACACTTCCTGATGCACTCAGGAGAAAAACCCCACTCCTGCTCTGTCTGTGGAAAGAGTTTCAGCCGTCCAGATCAGTTAAAGGACCACTCTCTGCAACATGCAGGGAAACCCCACCACTGTTCTGTGTGTGAGCTAAGCTTTGCCTTGTCTAAACAACTCCTGAAGCATGAGAAGACTCACACAGGAAAGAGACCTTATAGTTGCTCTGTGTGTGGGAAGAGTTTCAGCGAGAAGGCGTATCTTGAAGACCACCGGTCAGTGCACACTGGGGAGAAACGACATCCTTGCCCTGATTGTGACAAGAAGTTTGGATGTGCTTCATCCCTGCGTAAACACGGACTGTTACACATAGAAGGGAAATCCCACTCCTGTTCTGTGTGTGGGAAGAGTTTTTCTGAAGCACGTTACTTGAAGGAGCATTTCCGGACACACACTGGAGAGAAACCTTTCTCCTGCTCTGTCTGCAAAAAGAGTTTTGCAAGATCAGCAAGCCTTAAAGTCCACCACAGATATCATACAGGAGAGAAACCTTACAGCTGTACTAAATGCGGCCAGAGCTTCATTAGTTCTCAAAAACTTCAGAGACATCAGAAAACTCATGCTGGTTTACCACCTGTTGAGTTTCAAAACCCTGTTCCAATTGAAGGAGAGAGGGAGGGAGAAGAAGAGGAAGTTGGTGGTCTGATTAATTCAGATGGAGAAGCGGTTGGTTGGGATCTTCATCGTCTCGGTAAGTGGAAGCAGAACAGCCATGAATAACATTAATACAATATTGACTTTGAATGAACATCGCTCTTTTATTTAAAAATCCAATGCCACTATTTTTAACTCCATATGAAATTGTATTTTATTAAGTACCCTGCTGTGATTGTTTTCAATTAAAATAAACATATCTTCGTAGATAAGAGCAAATTCTCAAGCAAGAATTGTATTATTATCATAATTTCACAGTATTTTTCCAACCTCATAGTGTGGAAATGTGTATAAAAGACAGGAAATCACATTTTTGATTGCACTGGACCTTTTAACCTATGTTTTCTCATTCACACAGACGGGATTTCGGAGGGGAGAGCCTCTACATCAGGAGAACCTAAAGAAACCTAGGGGAATCTCAAAGCTCAGAGATACAGTTGCTCTGTGTGTGGGAAAGACTGGCAACGGTTATTTGATCTGAAAAGACACATGACAATGCACACTGGAGAGAAACCGCACAGCTGTTTTGTTTGTGGGAAGAGTTTTAGACGAGCAGACCTCATGAAGCTACACTTTTGGACACACAAAGGAGACGCATGGGGAGAAACCTTACCCCTGTTCTGTCTGTGGGAAGGGTTTGACAAGATCATCAGACCTTAACATATACAGTAGAGAGAACTTACAGCCTTGTCGAATGTGGCCAGAGATTTACCACTTCTCAGAGTCTTGGGAGACACAAGAAGAGACGCCACATCTCACTTCCTGAGGACCAGGCTGGCGGGGTCAAGACTGAAGACTCCAATAGTATCATAGATGAAGAGGAGGAGGCATCCTCTTATGTCAACGGTAGCACGGTGGAAGGGGGGAAACAAGAACTAACCCTAAACATCTTGAAGTAAAATATATACAGTGCCTTCGGAAAGGATTCAGACCCCTTGACTTTTTGCACATTTTGTTACGTTACAGCCTCATTTTAAAATTGATTAAATAGTTTTTTCCCCCTCATCAACATTCACACAATAACCCGCAATGACAAAGCAAAAACGGGGCTTTTTTCCCCGGAAATGTCACATTTACATACAGTTGAAGTCGGAAGTTCACATACACCTTAGCCAAATACATTTAAACTAAATTTTTCACAATTCCTGACATTTAATCCTAGTAAAAATTCCCTGTCTTAGGTCAGTTAGGATCACCACTTTATTTTAAGAATGTGAAATGTCAGAATAATAGTAGAGAGAATGATTTACTTCAGCTTTTATTTCTTTCATCACAGTGGGTCAGAAGTTTACATACACTCAATTAGTATTTGGTAGCATTGCCTTTAAATTGTTTAACTTGGGTCAAACGTTTCGAGTAGTCTTCGACAAGCTTCCCACAATAAGTTGGGTGAATTTTGGCCCATTCCTCCTAGGCCTCCTTGCTCGCACACGCTTTTTCAGTTCTGCCCACATATTTTCTATCGGATTGAGGTCAGGGCTTTGTGATGGCCACTCCAATACCTTGACTTTGTTGTCCTGAAGCCATTTTGCCACAACTTTGGAAGTATGTTTGGGGTCATTGTCCATTTGGAAGACCCATTTGCAACCAAGCTATAACTTCCTGACTGAGGTCTTGAGATGTTGCTTCAATATATCCACATAATTTTCCGTCCTCATGATGCCATCTATTTTGTGAAGTGCACCAGTCCCTCCTGCAGCAAAGCAACCCCACAACATGATGCTGCCATCCCCGTGCTTCACGGTTGGGATGGTGTTCTTTGGCTTGCAAGCTTCCCCCTTTTACCGCCAAACATAACGATGGTTATTATGGCCAAACAGTTCTATTTTTGTTTCATCAGACCAGAGGACAGTTCTCCAAAAAGTACAATCTTTGTCCCCATGTGCAATTGCAAACCGTAGTCTGGCTTTTTTATGGCGGTTTTGGAGCAGTGGCTTCTTCCGTGCGCAGCGGCCTTTCAGGTTATGTCGATATAGGACTCGTTTTACTCCTCCAGCATCTTCACAAGGTCATTTGCTGTTGTTCTGGGATTGATTTGTTATTTTTCGCACCAAACTATGTTCATCTCTAGGAGACAGAACGCATCTCCTTCCTGAGCGGTATGATGGCTGCTTGGTCCCATGGTGTTTATACTTGCGTACTATTGTTTGTACAGATGAACGTGGTACCTTAAGGCATTTGGAAATTTCTCACTTTCTTGGCTGATTTCTTGGCTGATTTCTTTTGATTTTCCCATGATGTCAAGCAAAGAGGCACTGAGTTTGAAGGTAGGCCTTTAAATACATCCACAGGTACACCTCCAATTGACTCAAATGATGTCAATTAGCCTATCAGAAGCTTCTAAAGCCATGACATTTTCTGGAATTTTCCAAGCTGTTTAAAGGCACAGTCAACTTAGTGTATGTAAACTTCTGACCCATTGGAATTGTAATACAGTGAATTATAAGTGAAATAATCTGTCTGTAAACAATTGTTGGAAAAATTACTTGTCATGCACAAAGTAGATGTCCTAACTGACTTGCCAAAACTATAGTTTGTTAACAAGAAATTTGTGGAGTGGTTAAAAAACTAGTTTTAATGACTCCAACCTAAGTGTATGTAAACTTCCGACTTCAGCTGTAAGCATTCAGACCCTGTACTCAGTACTTTGTTGAAGCACCTTTGGCAGCGATTACAGCCTCGAGTCTTCTTGGGTATGACACGCCTGTATTTACAGAGTTTCTGCCATTCTTCTCTGCAGATCCTCTCAAGCTCTGTCAGGTTGGAATGGGAGCGTTGCTGCACAGCTATTTGAAGTTCTCTCCAGAGATGATCAATCGTGTTCAATTCCGAGCTCTGGCTGGGCCACTCAAGGACATTCAGAGATGTGTCCCGAAGTCACTCCTGCGTTGTCTTGGCTGTGTGCTTATGGTCGTTGTCCTGTTGGAAGGTGAACCTTTGCCCCGGTCTGAGCGCTCTGGAGTAAGTTTTCATCAAGGATCTCTCTGTTCTTCTTTCCCTCAATCCTGACTAGACTTTCAGTCCCTGCCGCTGAAAAACATCCCCACTGCATGATGCTGCCACCACCATGCTTCACCGTAGGTATGGTGCCCGGTTTCCTCCAGATGTGATGCTTGGCATTCAAGCCAAATAATTCAATCTTGGTTTCATCAGACCAGAGAATATGGTTTCTCATGGTCTGAGTCCTTTAGGTGCCTTTGGGCAAACTCCAAGCGGGCTGTCGTGTGCCTTTTACTGAGGAGTGGCTTCCGTCTGGCCACTCTACCATAAAGGCCTGATTGGTGGAGTGCTGCAAAGATGGTTGTCCATCTGGAAGGTTTGCCCATCTCCACAGAGGAACTCTGGAGCTCTGTCAGAGTGACCATCTGGTTCTTGGTCATCTCCTTGAGGCCCTTCAAGGCCCTTCAACACCGATTGCTCAGTTTGGCCCGGGCGGCCAGCACAAGGAAGAGTCTTGGTGGTTCCAAACTTCTTCCATTTAAGAATCATGGAGGCCACTGTGTTCTTGGGGTCCTTCAATGCTTCAGAAATGTTTTGGTACCCTTCCCCAGATCTGTGCCTCAACACAATCCTGTCTCGGAGCTCTACGGATAATTTGTTCGACCTCATGGCTTGGTTTTTGCTCTGACATGCACTGTCAACTGTGGGACCTTTTATACAGACAGGTGTGTGCCTTTACAAATCATGTCCAGTCAATTGAATTTACCCCAGGTGGACTCCAATCAAGTTGTAAATACATCTCAAGGATGATCAAAGGGTCTGAATACTTATTTAAATAAGATATTTCTGTTTTGTTTTTTTTGCCAACAAAAAAATTGCCAGCGTGTCTAAAAACCTGTTTCAGCTTTGTCGTTGTGGGGTATAGTGTCGTTATGGGGTATAGTGTTGTTGTGTTGTTATTGTGTGGAGATTGATGAGGATTTTTTTATTTAATCCATTTTAGAAAAAGGTTGTAACGTAACAGAATGTGTAAAAAGTCAAGGGGTCTGAGTACTTTCTGAATGCACTGTGCTTCCTGGAAGAACGCTGGTGTACGTTTACAAGAAGCACTCGTTTATTTAGATGTTTATACTCAACAAAGACGGCTAAATATTATGAACGTGTTATCTGTAGTGTTGTGTAGAAACATAAAGAGCCAAGTAAATAATGACTTTGATTGGTCCTTTCATTTGCGATACACAGTAAGCAAATGTCATTGACAGAGTTGCCTCAGGTGTGTTAAAGATACACCTTAGTTACCTGGTATGGAGGAGAGGATAATAGAGATGGCACAGCAGGGTTGGGGTCAATTTCGATACCCTATGAAAGTGACGTGTCATTTTAACTTCTGGGTTCTGGTTTTGTAGGCTAATGGGCTCCAAATTGTCATCTTCAAATTAATTTAAGATATATAGTACCAGGCAAAAGTTTGGACACACCTACTCATTCAAGGGTTTTTCATTATTTTGTACTGTTTTCTACATTGTAGAATAATAGTGAAGACATCAACACTATGAAATAGCACATGGTATCATGTAGTAACCAAAAGTGTTTAACAAATCAATATTTCAACAAAAATATATTTGAGATTCTTCAAAGTAGCCACCCTTTGCCTTGATGACAGCTTTGCACACTCTTGGCATTCTCTCAACCAGCTTCATGAGTAATGCTTTTTTCCCAACAGTCTTGAAGGAGTTCCCACATATGCTGAGCACTTGTTGGCTGCTTTTCCTTCACTCTGTGGTCCAACTCATCCCTAACCATCTCAATTGGGTTGAGGTCAGGTGATTGTGGAGGCCAGGTCATCTGATGCAGCACTCCATCACTCTCCTTCTTGATCAAATAGCCTTTACACAGGCTGGAGGAGTGTTTTGGGTCATTGTCCTGTTGAAAAACAAATGAGAGCCAGTTTCATCATAGCGCTTGATGGTTTTTGCGACTGCATTTGAAGAAACTTTTCAAAGTTATTTACATTTTACGGATTGACTGATCTTCGTGTCTTAAAGTAATGATTGACTGTTGTTTCTCTTTGCTATTTTGAGCTGTTCTTGCCATAATATGGACTTGGTCTTTTACCAAATAGGGCTATCTTCTGTATACCACCCCTACCTTGTCACAACACAACTGATGGGCTCAAACACATTAAGAAGGAAAGAAATTCCACAAATTTACTTTGAACAAGGAACACCTGTTACTTGAAATGCATTCTAGGTGACTACCTAATGAAGCTGGTTGAGAGAATGCCAAGAGTGTTGTCGTGGTAATTTCCTGTATTACTAAATGAAATGCATTCCAGGTGACCAGTGGTGGAAAAAGTACCCAATTGTCATACTTGAGTAAAAGTAACAATACCTTAATAGAAAATGACTCAAGTGAAAGTCAACCAGTAAAATACTACTTGAATAAAAGTCTAAAAGTATTTGATTTTAAATATACTTAAGTATCAAAAGTAGAAGTATAAATAATTTAAACTTCTTGGTATTAAGCAAACCAGATGGGACAATTTTCTTGTTTTTTTGTTTTATTTACAGATGGCCAGGGGCACGCTCCAACACTCAGACATAATTTACAAACGGAACGTGTGTTTAGTGAGTCAGCCAGATCAGAGGCAGTATGGATGACCAGGCATGTTCTCTTGATAAGTGTGTGAATTAGACCATTTCCCTGTCCTGCTAAGCATTCAAAATGTAACGAGTACTTTAGGGTGTCAGGGAAAATGTATAGGTAGTACTTTAAAGTATTTTTACTTAAGTACTTTACACCACTGCTTTACACCACACCACTGCACTGTGAAGCTGGTTGAGAGAATGCCAAGAGTGTGCAAAGCTGTCATCAAGGCAAAGGATGGCTACTTTGAAAAATAAAAAATACATTTTGATTTATTTAACACTTTTTTGATTACTACATGATTCCATATGTGTTATTTCATAGTTTTGATGTCTTCACAAATTCTACAATGTAGAAAATAGAAAGAAACTCTTGAATGAGTAGATGTGTCCAAACTTTTGACTGGTACTGCATAGTAAAATGTATGTGTTTTCATATGAATGTACTTACCATATCGGTTTTCAACTTATTTGATTCCCAAGAAGGAGCACGAAGCCGAAAAGTTACGTTTCATTAGAACTACACACATAAACTACAACTCCCAACAGCTGTATATATCTATCTTTCGAGAGTTTGCAGCAGGGGAGAACAAGCTGCCTTCTCTCATTTAGGATATCAAGGGTACTGAGGGAATGTTTTCAGAAAGTTGGATTCCCCCATTATAATCAATGGGAGTATGGCAAACTTCATGGTCAATATCATTATTTTTTCAGTACACAATGTGACCAATACTTGCTTCTATTTCACCAGAAGTGTTTTTTATTTTACCTTTAACAAGGCAAGTCAGTTAAGAACAAATTCTTATTTTCAATGACGGCCTAGGAACAATGGGTTAACGGCCTTGTTCAGGGGCATAACAACAGATTTTTACCTTGTCAGCTCAGGGATTAGATCTTGCAACCTTTTGGTTACTAGTCCAACGCTCTAACCACTAGGCTACCTGCTGCCCCCAAACAACGTATGTCCTTGAACCGATTATTTTAAAATCACACACATTAGAAGTTATAAGGATAATTTGCAGCCTGCAGTGACCCAGTCGGCCTTCAACTTGAGATACTCAATGGAAGGGAGCAGCACTGAGGCTGCAACTTCACTTCCTGGAGTAGCTCAAACTGCATGTGATGTTTTACTTCCTGGAGTAGCTCAAACTGCATGTGATGTTTTACTTCCTGGAGTAGCTCAAACTGCATGTGATGTTTCACTTCCTGGAGTAGCTCAAACTGCATGTGATGTTTTAATTCCTGGAGTAGCTCAAACTGCATGTGATGTTTTCCTTCCTGGAGTAGCTCAAACTGCATCTGATGTTTCACTTCCTGGAGTAGCTCAAACTGCATGTGATGTATCAATTCCTGGAGTAGCTCAAACTGCATGTGATGTTTCACTTCCTGGAGTAGCTCAAACTGCATGTGATGTTTTACTTCCTGGAGTAGCTCAAGCTGCATGTGATGTTTTACTTCCTGGAGTAGCTCAAGCTGCATGTGATGTTTCACTTGCTGGAGTAGCTCAAACTGCATGTGATGTTTCACTTCCTGGAGTAGCTCAAACTGCATGTGATGTTTGTAATGTTTCACTTCCTGGAGTAGCTCAAGCTGCATGTGATGTTTTACTTCCTGGAGTAGCTCAAACTGCATGTGATGTTTTACTTGCTGGAGTAGCTCAAACTGCATGTGATGTTTCACTTGCTGGAGTAGCTCAAACTGCATGTGATGTTTCACTTCCTGGAGTAGCTCAAACTGCATGTGATGTTTCACTTCCTGGAGTAGCTCAAACTGCATGTGATGTTTCACTTCCTGGAGTAGCTCAAACTGCATGCCCATGTTTCCAAAACCTCCATGTAGCAAGATGGCGACATGCTGAAATGACACTTCCTGATCTTCAAATGCTCCACTGAGACTTCACATAGGAAACAATGGGGTGCTGCCACTGAGACTTCACATAGGAAACAATGGGGTGACGCCACTGAGACTTCACATAGGAAACAATGGGGTGCTGCCACTGAGACTTCACATAGGAAACAATGGGGTGACGCCACTGAGACTTCACATAGGAAACAATGGGGTGACGCCACTGAGACTTCACATAGGAAACAATGGGGTGACGCCACTGAGACTTCACATAGGAAACAATGGGGTGACGCCACAGACTTCACATAGGAAACAATGGGGTGACGCCACTGAGACTTCACATAGGAAACAATGGGGTGACGCCACTGAGACTTCACATAGGAAACAATGGGGTGACGCCACTGAGACTTCACATAGGAAACAATGGGGTGACGCCACTGAGACTTCACATAGGAAACAATGGGGTGACGCCACAGACTTCACATAGGAAACAATGGGGTGACGCCACTGAGACTTCACATAGGAAACAATGGGGTGACGCCACTGAGACTTCACATAGGAAACAATGGGGTGACGCCACTGATGGCTTCGTCCTTATTATATACAGTCTGGTTTGCAGGTCTACAAAAAACTACTGGCTGGAAAGGTTCAGTGAGAAAACCCAGCATGATCTTGTTACCACGCTCCAGCATGGTAACAAGGCTGCAGGAGTTGTAGTTCAAATGTTTTAACTTTAGGAGATGGGTGTTCGTTTCTGAGCGTCAAATATTTTTGATAAAAGGCTACGGTTATGAGCAAATGTATATATCTTAAATGACTGCGTTTTCATGAATTTGATCATATAATCTTGAAGCCCATTCAAGAGATTATGGGACACGACCCAGAAGTAACGTGGAAGTGGCCATCACCAGAGGAAAAGGAAGAAGGGAGTGTCCAACTCGGCGGAAAATCTTTCTCCCTCCAGCAGGTGGCGTTGTTCCGCCCACCAAGCAAGGAGTTTTGTATGGAGGTCAAAGAGAGTGTCGGATTTGTTCAACAACAAAAAATGATTTGCTACCTGAGGTTTATTTGATCTAATAGACGTTTCGTAAAGCTTAAGTTGTTACGAGTGTACTTATATAAGTAGGACACGTGACATCCCCGCATCTTTAAGAAAAAAACACTTTAAATCCGCGTTGTCTCATGATGGCTATGCATATTCATGAATGGGGCATAGCATCTCTCCCCATTGTATAACGGCGGTTGACGTCAACAACCCTCATTGAATATTCAAAACTGGATTACAATAATGAGATGAGATGTATCCACCAATCCAAAGAAAGGATAGACCGAAGCTTGACAGCCCGCCGTGCCGATTTTGTGGACAACGACTCCCAAATGAGAGACATGTCCTGTCAGTATATCCATAATCTTTGCCGTCGCTTTCATAGCGATTTCAATCCAGAAAGTAAATTCCAATGGTCAAATTTCATGGAAGTAAATTCTAAGGCCCACCCACCAAACAGGCTTCAGAAAATGTGTTTCATGGTCCAGGAAGCGGAACCGAAAAATTAAGACCATTAATTGATTGTATTAAGAGTAAGAATTTGTGATCTACATGTTGTAAATGTTGTTACTACTCGTTGCTTTTCTCCAATAGCGATGCGTGAGAAGGGTTGGCTACCCCTCGTCAGAAGTATATTACTAGGATTTACAATACATTTACATTTACATTTTAGTCATTTAGCAGACGCTCTTATCCAGAGCGACTTACAGTAGAGTGCATACATTTTATTACATTTACATTTTAGTCATTTAGCAGACGCTCTTATCCAGAGCGACTTACAGTAGAGTGCATACATTTTATTACATTTACATACTGAGACAAGGATATCCCTACCGGCCAAACCCTCCCTAACCCGGACGACGCTATGCCAATTGTGCGTCGCCCCACGGACCTCCCGGTTGCGGCCGGCTGCGACAGAGCCTGGGCGTGAACCCAGAGACTCTGGTGGCGCAGCTAGCACTGCGATGCAGTGCCCTAGACCACTGCGCCACCCGGGAGGCCTTCAAAACTGCAAAAAATTTTGGTACCCTTCCCCAGATCTGTGCCTCGACACAATCCTGTCTCGGAGCTCCAAGGACAATTCCTTCGACCTCATGGCTTGGTTTTTGCTCTGACATGAACTGTCAACTGTGGGACCTTATATAGACAGGTGTGTGCCTTTCCAAATCATGTCCAATCAACTGAATTTACCACAAGTGGACCCCAATCAAATTGTACAAACATATCAAGGATTTTCAATTGAAACAGGATACACCTGAGCTCAATTTCGGGTCTCATAGCAAAGGGTCTGAATACTTATGTAAATAAGGTATTTCTGTGGTTTTTTTTTAATACATTTGCAAAAATTCTAAGAACCTGTTTTCACTTTGTCATTATGGGGTATTTTGACGTCATTATGGGGTATTGTGATGTCATTATGTACAATACACTACTAATAATAATTTATTAAACTTCTATAGGGTTTTTCATAGAATACCAAAACGCTTCAAAAACAACAACAACAAAAACGACAAGCAATATATCATGACAGGTCGACGAATAGAGACCAAGTCTTTGAACGCTGTATCCTCGGAAGAGGAGAGGGTCAGTTCATGGTTTGAGCGGAGGGAGTGGTCAGAGGATGGTAGATGACGGTGATGGAATCTGCTGATAATCTTGTAGAGGGCAAGTCGGGGAAGCAGCCTGAGTCATGTAGCCACTGGACTTCTCCTCTTCCACTCTGTGTATTATCCATTGAGGTGATGCCTCAGGAGCTCTGCATATGAAATATCAATAACAGTCAACTCAGTATTATTAAAATAACATTATTTGGATTAAGAAATTAAAGTATACATTTTGTAAAACACCACTGCAATGTGCTCCTGAACTGGTGGTGGCGGTATAGCAGAGTCCACAGTAGAAGATAATCCTAACCGGAAGTTCGACCGGAAGCAGAAAGACACTGATGTAGCTAGCCAGCAGTCTGGATTAGCTGTCCACGTAATTTTGTGGAAAATTCGTCAAATATCACAATGATACGGTTGAAAAATATGCTGTGACGTTGCCAAACTCGAACTGTAAACACGGAGCAGGCAATATTTCCAACTACTATTTTTATAGTTTTGTAATCGGGTTTAGCAAAGCAGTTAGCTAGCTTCCTGGCTGCCGTTAGCCTAGCTAACTAACCTTTGTCAAATTGTAATGGCAAGTGCTACTAGTAGCGAGGCTATTTAATTCGCTAGCTAACTAGCTAACGTGACCTCGTGGTGAACATTTAATTTCAGAGGAAGGACGTGGACGATTTCAGAAATTCATTTTCCGCTACAGCATTTAGCTAGCTGCTTCAACCATTCCTGAAGGATTCAAGATGGATGAGGTGAGAACCATGACTTTGGTTGCTAGCAAACGAAACGTTCTCTAGCTAGCTAGCTAGTTGCGTCCCGTTTCTCCACCCTTTTCCCAAAGTGTACACTCCCAGATTTAAAACAAGCATCGGATTGGTGTTAGCACAATATTAGTGGTTGGATGGAGATAGCTAGCGTTAGCTATCAGTAGCGGGGATTGATCTTGTGTAAACCAAGTACACTTCGGCAGAATAGTAGCTAGCCTTTAGCATTCTCCACTCTTCTCCCGACATATCCTTGGCTTACACACGAACACGACCAATCCCCCCTGTGCTGAGCGATTAGTTATTTTTGAGGTCTGTTAGATTCAGAAAAATAAAAACTTTTCGTTTTCGATTATTGGGGTTGAATGCACGCTCAGCACAGCAACTATTAATAAAAGTCCCATGATGGTAGTGAATGCCAATTACAGCGTTTCACCTATTAACCCTTAATTTACTCTAATAAAATATTTCAGTTAATATATATTACATTTGTTTTATTTTATGACTTTCATTTCATGCCAAGTCATCTCATCAGAGCTGCTGCCTGACAATCACTTTTGTATTAATTTAAAGTAAATAAGGCATACTTTAATGACTGCTGAATAGGGAAAGGGGATACCTAGTCAGTTGTACAACTGAATGCCTTAACTGAAATGTGTCTTCTACATTTAACCCAAACCATCTGAATCAGAGAGGTACTGGGGGGCTGCCTTAATCAACATCCACCATGTCAGGGGCAGAAAGACAGATTTTTTTCCCCTTGTCAGCTCAGGGATTCCATTCAGCAACCTTTCGGTTACTGGCCCAAAGCTCTAACAACAAGGCTACCTGCCTCCCCATGCAACTATCAATCACTTAGATCATGTATTTTCAGGTAGCGATACCTCTCAAATCATGCTGTAGCAGGCATAAAAGAAACACAGACCAGACAAATAGATGCACAATAGATTATGGTCATTGTAGTTAGTTTAGCGCATAAAACGTAATTATGTGGAATATTCGCTTGTTGGAAACTTCAACTCCCTACTACATCTCACAGTTCAGGCTGGATCTGGTGTATCTCTAGAGAAACTGCAATGTGCCCATTGAGCTCACAGAAAGAAATTAAACGTTGGTCAATTAGTTGTTTAAAAAATGAAGAATAACATACATTTTGGTGAATTGCTCAGTACTAGTGGAATGCCTTGTTATTGCTGTTGGTTGGTCTACAGATCTCTCCCTGACCTAACTAGGTTACTAAACTCAACTCCATGGTGAAGGAAGTTTCTGATGAACTCCACCAACGGAGTTGAGCAGAGACCGGGCTTTTTGGAATTCAGCTCCGATGCCCTGAACCAGATCTAACCGGTCTCTGATTGTGTTGGTAGGAGTATAGAGATGTCTAAAGATGGCAGCGTTGTATCTGTCTCATTAAGGTGTCTCTGAGCGCACGGGCAGCACCATTGAGGCCATCTCCATTTTGAAGTAGTCCAATTTACTACTACTTGTATGAGTTGGTAAACAAACTGAAAGGGTGCGTACTGTGTGTTATTTAAACAGTTATAAAGCCACGTTTGGCCTGCTGTTATGGTATGTTTGCTCATGAGTATAATTCATTGGCAGGTCCCTCCTGCCTACCTGGATGGAATTATGTGATCCTTCTTTAAACCATAGGAAGTCCCACACAGTTGACTACTTTCATATTGTAAAATCAATCAAATGTATTTATAAAGCCCTTTTTACACCAGCCGATGATGTCACGAAGTGCTGTACAGAAACCCAGCCTAAAACCCCAAACAGCAAGCAATGCAGATGTAGAAGCACGGTGGCTAGGAACAACTCCCTAGAACAGCAGGAACCACGGAAGAAACGTGGAGAGAAGTCACCAGGCCAGGTAGTCCTGAGGCATGGTCCTAGGGCTCAGGTCCTCCGAGAGAAGAAATTCAGAGAGAATTAGAGGGAGCGTGCTTAAATTCACACAGGACACCGGATAAGACAGGAGAATTACACCAGACTGACCCTAGCACGTAGACTATTACAGCATAAATACTGTAGGCTGAGACAGGAGGTGTCGGGAGACACTGTGGCCCTGTTCGACGATACCCCCCGGACAGGGCCAACCAGGCAGGATATAACCCCGCCCACTTTGCCAAAGCACAGCCCCCACACCACTAGAGGGATATCTTCAAACCACCAATTTACTACCCTGAGACAAGGCAGAGTATAGCCCACAAAGATCTCCCCCACGGGAAACAAACCAGAGGGGGCGCCAACCCGGACAGGAAGATCACGTCAGTGACTCAACCCACTCAAGTGACGCACCCCTCCTAGGGATAACATGGAAGAGCACCAGTGACTCAGCCCCCGTAATAGGGTTAGAGGCAGAGAATCCCAGTGAAGAGAGGGGAACTGGCCAGGCAGAGACGGCAAGGGCGGTTCGTGGCTCCAGTGCCTTTCCGTTCACCTTCACACCCCTGGGCCAGACTACACTCAATCATAGGACCTACTGAAGAGATGAGTCTTCAGTAAAGACTTAAAGGTTGAGACCGAGTCTGCGTCTCTCACATGGGTAGGCAGACCATTCCATAAAAATGGAGCTCTATAGGAGAAAGCCCTGCCTCCAGCTGTTCTAGGGACAATAAGAAATATAAATTCTAGGGACAATAATGAGGCTTGTGACCGTAGCGTACGTGTACGTATGTACGGCAGGACCAAGTCAGAAAGATAGGTAGGAGCAAGCCGATGTAATGCTTTGTAGGTTAACAGTAAAACCTTGTAATCAGCCCTTGCCTTACCAGGAAGCCAGTGTAGAGAGGCTAGCACTAGAGTATTATGATCAAACTTTTGGGTTCTAGTCAATATTCTTGCAGCCGTGTTTAGCACTAACTGAAGTTCATTTCGTGCTTTATCCGGGTAGCCAGAAAGTAGAGCATTGCAGTAGTCTAATCTAGAAGTGACAAAAGCATGGATACATTTTCCTGCATCATTTTTGGACAGAACGTTTCTGATTTTTGCAGTGTTACGTAGATGGAAAAAAGCTGTCCTTGAAACAGTCTTGATATGTTCGTCAAAAGAGAGATCAGGGTCCAGAGTAACGCCGAGGTCCTTCAGTTTTATTTGAGACGACTGTACAACCATCAAGATTAATTGTCAGATCCAACAGAAGATTTCTTTGTTTCTTGGGACAGAGAACTAGCATCTCTGTTTTGTTCACGTTTAAAAGTAAACCATTTGCCGCCATCGACTTATGTCTGAAACACAGGCTTCCAGGGAGAGCAATTTTGGTTCTTCACCATGTTTCATCAAAATGTACAGCTGTGTGTCGTCTGCATAGCAGTGAAAGTTAACATTATGTTTCCGAATGACATCACCAAGAGGTAAAATATATAGTGAAAACAATAGTGGTCCTAAAACCGAACCTTGAGGAACACCAACATTTACAGTTGATTTGTCAGAGGACAAACCATCCACAGAGACAAACTATCTTTCCGACAGATAAGCTCTAAACCAGGCCAGAATTTTTCCGTGGAGACCAATTTGTGCTTCCAATCTTTCCAAAAGAATGTGATCGATAGGCTGATCGACAAGCAGTGAGGGCTCTTCGATACAGTACAGTCTTTCCAAGCTAATCGGAAGACTTCCAGTTTGGTGTAGGGCCATTTCGTTCCAATTTTCTGGAAGCTTGCTTCAGGGCTCGGGTATTTTTTGTATACCAGGCAGCCATGTTTCAGGCCAATCACATCAAGATTATGATCAATGATTAGTTAATTGACTATAACTGCCTTGGAATTGAGGGATCTAACATTAAGTAGCCTATTTTGAGATGTGAGATATCACGATCTCTTTAAATAATGACAGGAATGGAGGTCTTTATTCCAGTGAGATTTCTAAGGTGAACACCGCGATGTTTAGTTTTTCCCAACCTAGATCGAGGCACAGACACCGTCTCAATGAGGATAGCTGATCTGACTACACTGACTGTGCTAGTGGCAGACTCCACTAAGCTGTCAGGCTGGCTAACAGGGGCATTGTGCATTCGATCAGTTGACTTCACTCTGACTAATGTATACTTCTCGCCTGTGACGTCACGTGTCTCTCCGGTAGCGAGTTACAATGCCAGATTAACTTCAAGCAAAACGTTAGGACATGTAGCTGGCTTCATTCTTTCTGTGGCCGTGCATCATCTTTACAAGAAATACATTGCTCTTTCTAATGAAAGCTATTTTACTGAATGTGGCTGCAAGCCAAATAGCACTTCTGTTGTCATCTGCTATAAATGACTCTACTTTCTGCAGGATGTTTTGCATTCATTTATTTTGTGTGATTAAAAACTGTAGTTGCACCTGATCACTCTATTGAAGCAAAAAAAACACTGCTGCCTTTAAAACACAGGTTAAATGGTTTAAAACACCTATTGTTTTAGGTCTGCATTTTTAAAAGGCAGTTTTCTGAAGGTTAACGCTAACCCCTGACAATGACAATGTCCCCCCCATCCACGGTGCGCGTGTGGCTACTGAATGAAATGCATCATCAAGTGACCTGATGAGGCTGCAGATTGGACAGCACAAAGCAGCAAGGATTGTTTTTCAGGTGGAGATGTGTGATTCTTCGGGTGGTCATTCACAATGCTCTCGGGTGGTCATTCACAATGCTCTCGGGTTGTCATTCACAATGCTCTCGGGTGGTCATTCACAATGCTCTCGGGTTGTCATTCACAATGCTCTCGGGTGGTCATTCACAATGCTCTCGGGTTGTCATTCACAATGCTCTCGGGTGGTCATTCACAATGCTCTCGGGTTGTCATTCACAATGCCCTCGGGTTGTCATTCACAATGCCCTCGGGTTGTCATTCACAATGCCCTCGGGTTGTCATTCACAATGCTCTCGGGTTGTCATTCACAATGCTCTCGGGTGGTCATTCACAATGCTCTCGGGTGGTCATTCACAATGCTCTCGGGTGGTCATTCACATTGCTCTCGGGGGGTCATTCACAATGCTCTCGGGGGGTCATTCACAATGCTCTCGGGTGGTCATTCACAATGCCCTCGGGTTGTCATTCACAATGCTCTCGGGTTGTCATTCACAATGCTCTCGGGTGGTCATTCACAATGCTCTCGGGTGGTCATTCACAATGCTCTCGGGGTGGTCATTCACAATGCTCTCGGGTGGTCATTCACAATGCTCTCGGGTTGTCATTCACAATGCTCTCGGGTTGTCATTCACAATGCTCTCGGGGGGTCATTCACAATGCTCTCGGGTTGTCATTCACAATGCTCTCGGGGGGTCATCAATCAACAAGATAATTGAGAGAAGAGAAAAAAACATTGCTTATTTTATTTCACAATGTTACACCATTTAAAACGGCCCAACTCCATTCATAACAGTATTGAGTTGATAAGAGACAGACATTAAATCAATACTTCGAATAGATTGTCCACCATCTTATCTTATCCCGGCAGAAAAGAGAAACGGGAAAAACAACATTTAGATTCAGAAATTGAATAATTTATCTGAGCAAACCAGAAACCTTTTTAAACATATAAATTCATACAATATTTTAGAACCACTTAAATATAACATGTGAAGGTTGTGCAGGACTGTGGTAGATGAGGGAACCTGTCTGTCCAGAGGGTATTTATCTGGTCAATATGGCAGTGTATTACGTCTGCTGTTTGGAACTGTGTGCTGTATGTGGACGTGGGATTGGTTTATAAATTGTATTTTAATGTTTAAGGACTCTTGGAGATTAGTCCAAATGAGGACTAAAAGAGATCCTAATAAAGTGGTTTGATGAGCATGAAAACGATGTAAACCACATGCCATGGCCGTCTCAGTGACCACGATGTAAACCACATGCCATGGCCGTCTCAGTGACCACGATGTAAACCACATGCCATGGCCGTCTCAGTGACCACGATGTAAACCACATGCCATGGCCGTCTCAGTGACCACGATGTAAACCACATGCCATGGCCGTCTCAGTGACCACGATATAAACCACATGCCATGGCCGTCTCAGTGACCACGATGTAAACCACATGCCATGGCCGTCTGTCACCACGATGTAAACCACATGCCATGGCTGTCTGTCACCACGATGTAAACCACATGCCATGGCTGTCTCAGTGACCACGATGTAAACCACATGCCATGGCTGTCTGTCACCACGATGTAAACCACATGCCATGGCTGTCTGTCACCACAATGTAAACCACATGCCATGGCCGTCTCAGTGACCACGTTGTAAACCACATGCCATGGCTGTCTGTCACCACGATGTAAACCACATGCCATGGCTGTCTGTCACCACGATGTAAACCACATGCCATGGCTGTCTGTCACCACGATGTAAACCACATGCCATGGCCGTCTGTCACCACGATGTAAACCACATGCCATGACTGTCTGTCACCACGATGTAAACCACATGCTATGGCTGTCTGTCACCACGATGTAAACCACATGCCATGGCCGTCTCAGTGACCACGATGTAAACCACATGCCATGGCCGTCTGTCACCACGATGTAAACCACATGCCATGGCTGTCTGTCACCACGATGTAAACCACATGCCATGACCGTCTGTGACCACGATGTAAACCACATGCCATGGCTGTCTGTGACCACGATGTAAACCACATGCCATGGCTGTCTGTGACCACGATGTAAACCACATGCCATGGCTGTCACCACGATGTAAACCACATGCCATGGCTGTCTCAGTGACCACGATGTAAACCACATGCCATGGCCGTCTGTCACCACGATGTAAACCACATGCCATGGCCGTCTCGGTGACCACGATGTAAACCACATGCCATGGCCGTCTGTCACCACGATGTAAACCACATGCCATGGTTGTCTCAGTGACCACGATGTAAACCACATGCCATGGCTGTCTCGGTCACCACGATGTAAACCACATGCCATGGCCGTCTCAGTGACCACAATGTAAACCACATGCCATGGCCGTCTCAGTGACCACGATGTAAACCACATGCCATGGCTGTCTGTCACCACGATGTAAACCACACGCCATGGCCGTCTCGGTGACCACGATGTAAACCACATGCCATGGCCGTCTCAGTGACCATGATGTAAACCACATGCCATGGCCGTCTGTCACCACGATGTAAACCACATGCCATGGCCGTCTCAGTGACCACGATGTAAACCACATGCAATGGCCGTCTCAGTGACCACGATGTAAACCACATGCCATGGCCGTCTCAGTGACCACGATGTAAACCACACGCCATGGCTGTCTGTCACCACGATGTAAACCATATGCCATAGCCGTCTGTCACCACGATGTAAACCACATGCCATGGCCGTCTCAGTGACCACGATGTAAACCACATGCCATGGCCGTCGCAGTCACCACGATATAAACCACATGCCATGGCTGTCTCAGTCACCACGATGTAAACCACATGCCATGGTTGTCTGTCACCACGATGTAAACCACACGCCATGGCCGTCTCGGTGACCACGATGTAAACCACATGCCATGGCCGTCTGTCACCACGATGTAAACCACATGCCATGGCTGTCTGTCACCACGATGTAAACCACATGCCATGGCCGTCTCAGTGACCACGATGTAAACCACATGCCATGACTGTCTCAGTGACCACGATGTAAACCACATGCCATGGCTGTCTGTCACCACGATGTAAACCACATGCCATGGCCGTCTGTCACCACGATGTAAACCACATGCCATGGGCCGTCTCAGTGACCACGATGTAAACCACATGCCATGACCGTCTCAGTGACCACGGTGTAAACCACATGCCATGGCCGTCTCGGTCACCACGATGTAAACCACATGCCATGACCGTCTCAGTGACCACGGTGTAAACCACATGCCATGGCTGTCTCAGTGACCACGATGTAAACCACATGCCATGGCCGTCTCGGTGACCACGATGTAAACCCAATTGAACTCTTATGGGAGATTCTGGAGCAGCACCTGAGACAGTGTTTTCCCACCACCCATCACCATCAACAAAATACCAAATGATGGAATTTCTTGTGGAAGAAGGGTGTCGCATCCCTCCAATAGAGTTCCAGACACTTGTAGAATCTACGCCAAGGTGCAGTGAAGCTGTTCTGATGGCTCGTGGTGGCCCAGCGCCCTATTAAGACACTTCATGTTGGTGTTTTCTCATATATACATTCGCTGTAGTAGCTGTATCTATATTAAGACACCTTTATATTGGTGTTTCCTTTATTCTGGCAGTTACCTGTAGCTCTACATTCGCTGTAGTAGCTGTATCTATATTAAGACACCTTATATTGGTGTTTCCTTTATTCTGGCAGTTACCTGTAGCTCTACATTCGCTGTAGTAGCTGTATCTATATTAAGACACCTTTATATTGGTGTTTCCTTTATTCTGGCAGTTACCTGTAGCTCTACATTCGCTGTAGTAGCTGTATCAACATTAAGACACCTTTATATGTGTTTCCTTTATTCTGGCAGTTACCTGTAGCTCTACATTCGCTGTAGTAGCTGTATCTATATTAAGACGTGCAACATGCAGGCACAGTTACAAGCCTGCTGGAGTTTGCGGCAGGCGGACGAGCAATATCCACCGTCGTAATACGGATGAAGCTGGCTAGCTTTATAACAGCCTGAGTAGATCTAGCTTGCTTCGTAGTGTAACACTCAGGGAACGTCATCTTATGAGAGGAGTGAGCCGACATGGCAATACTTTGTAATCGTATCCGTAAATTGACAGTTGATTAACAGATGATACTCGTGATCGGGGGCAAAACGGATGTGTTTTAATATTGCTATGAAAATGTTGGCAAAATCTCCCTGCACATTTATCGACCCAAAAAAGCTGCAGATTAGGAGCAGCGCGCGGAGGGGGGGGGTGTATCTGTGTCCTTAGTAAATTAGCTGTCACTCAGTCAGAGTTTTCCCTACCCTCGCCCCGCTTCTTAGATATGCACATTGATAGCGTCATAGCACGTTTACTCGCCTGTTGATGTATCATAGTAGCAGGCTAACAGGAGGCAGGAGCAATCGGAATGACAAGACCCAAACATTGTGACGAAAAGACCGGGTGAAATTAGGAATTGAGTGGAATGAGAAATACCGCTTCACTTTATCCAATCAGAGCAGCAGGACCAACAGCCCGCCCTTCTGTTCTCCCAAGTCTATTTCTATTGGCCAAGCACTGTTCATGACACAAACTGTTCACACCCCTCTTGTTTTGCAGGTTTAAAACTTATTCCCTGCAGTTCTACACATTTTGTCGTGGGGTGCAGAGAAAATGTAGTAATTTTGAAGCACATTTTCTTGCAATTCTATACATTCTTGCCAATGTCTAATGTTTATTGATGTGTTATCTGAGTGACTCAAACATTAAACAAAATCTATGGGCTAAAATAAACCAAGCTAAAAAACGTTAGCTGACACGGGCTAGTTGATCTGGACATTACAGACCAGTTATAAATATCTAAGATCTGCAATGACTAAGAGGAACTGATGAATTAAAAAATATATAAAAATGTACTTTAATTGAACCTTTATTTAACTAGGCAAGTCAGTTAAGAACACATTCTTATTTACAATGACGGCCTAGGAACTGATGATGAACAAACCCAATTTCTACATTTCACCTTGTGCATTCTACTATTACCACTTCCTAAATAAACCAACCGTTTCAGAACCACTGATTTAGAGCCCGTAGCACCTCGCACCTGACTAATTGACATGAAAGCACGGATAATTGCAAAAAAATATAATATCATAATTGCCCATATCGTTACGATTCTCGTTTTGCGTGGCTACTTGGCCACACCCCTGTCTTACGAGTGTTTTTAATGATGCATCGATCCTAATGGCCGGAGGTGTCACGTGCGTTTCCCCTAAACCCCAAGCAGAGCGAACGCTAGCTGAGTGCGTCGTTGAGGCATGTGTTGATACTGATAGGATGGAAAGGCAGCGCTGCTAGCGGATCAGCTTTTTCCCATTCAAATCTTAATTTATCATTAGAATTATTCCACAATACTGACGACGGATCAGTTCCTAGAGAGG
The DNA here is from genome assembly GCF_016432855.1 of Salvelinus namaycush. Taxonomy (NCBI): domain Eukaryota; kingdom Metazoa; phylum Chordata; class Actinopteri; order Salmoniformes; family Salmonidae; genus Salvelinus; species Salvelinus namaycush. The sequence continues at coordinate 400,743 of NW_024059674.1, read as the reverse complement.
TATGATCACCTTGTCTGCAAAAATTGAGGCGGCTTAAGGCGTCAGCATGCTTCGATTCGGCTAGCGCCTAGCTCGGCTAATGCGAACCAAACGACTCGCATACTCCCTTTTTTAAAAGACCTTCGCTTGAAATACGAGAAATAAAAGCAGCAATAGTACTGTTTGTCCATTTTGAGACGCAGTAGCCAGTATACACTTACTCAAAATAGTCAAAATTAACCTAAAATGACTCACGAAATCTGTTTTAAAATGTACGTTTTTGCCGAGGAGATCGTAGTCTGATGTTTGGTGTACTTCCGGCTATATTAAAATGAAATCCCCTCGGAAATATCGCCATTTCTCAAATAAGCCATAGAAAGACGGTTGCAATTTCAGTTTAATGCAGGTTTTAATGAACGCAACCTTAAGTAAGCAAATCAAATGTCCATATAAAAGTAACACAAGTAAAGCAATGTGCATGTAAGAACAATACAACCATATGTAAACAAATCCAATGTGCATGTAAGAACAATACAACCATATGTAAACAAATCCAATGTGCATGTAAGAACAATACAACCATATGTAAACAAATCCAATGTGCATGTAAGAACAATACAACCATATGTAAACAAATCCAATGTGCATGTAAGAACAATACAACCATATGTAATGTAAATGTAAATGTAATGTAAACAAATCCAATGTGCATGTAAGAACAATACAACCATATGTAAACAAATCCAATGTGCATGTAAGAACAATACAACCATATGTAAACACATCCAATGTGCATGTAAGAACAATACAACCATATGTAAACAAATCCAATGTGCATGTAAGAACAATACAACCATATGTAAACACATCCAATGTGCATGTAAGAACAATACAACCATATGTAAACAAATCCAATGTGCATGTAAGAACAATACAACCATATGTAAACAAATCCAATGTGCATGTAAGAACAATACAACCATATGTAAACAAATCCAATGTGCATGTAAGAACAATACAACCATATGTAAACAAATCCAATGTGCATGTAAGAACAATACAATCATATGTAAACAAATCCAATGTGCATGTAAGAACAATACAACCATATGTAAACACATCCAATGTGCATGTAAGAACAATACAACCATATGTAAACAAGTCAAATGAACAACACTGATTGTATGTCCGTTCTCTCCTTCATAAAGAAACAAGGTGCTGCTGGTCTAACATCCTGTATGTATGTTCTCTCCTTCATAAAGAAACAAGGTGCTGCTGGCCTAACATCCTGTATGTATGTTCTCTCCTTCATAAAGAAACAAGGTGCTGCTAGTCTAACATCCTGTATGTATGTTCTCTCCTTCATAAAGAAACAAGGTGCTGCTGGCCTAACATCCTGTATGTATGTTCTCTCCTTCATAAAGAAACAAGGTGCTGCTAGTCTAACATCCTGTATGTATGTTCTCTCCTTCATAAAGAAACAAGGTGCTGCTGGTCTAACATCCTGTATGTCTGTTCTCTCCTTCATAAAGAAACAAGGTGCTGCTGGCCTAACATCCTGTATGTATGTTCTCTCCTTCATAAAGAAACAAGGTGCTGCTGGCCTAACATCCTGTATGTCTGTTCTCTCCTTCATAAAGAAACCAGGTGCTGCTGGCCTAACATCCTGTATGTCCGTTCTCTCCTTCATAAATAAACAAGGTGCTGCTGGCCTAACATCCTGTATGTCTGTTCTCTCCTTCATAAAGAAACAAGGTGCTGCTGGCCTAACATCCTGTATGTCTGTTCTCTCCTTCATACAGAAACAAGGTGCTGCTGGTCTAACATCCTGTATGTCCGTTCTCTCCTTCATAAAGAAACAAGGTGCTGCTGGCCTAACATCCTGTATGTATGTTCTCTCCTTCATAAAGAAACAAGGTGCTGCTGGCCTAACATCCTGTATGTCCGTTCTCTCCTTCATAAAGAAACAAGGTGCTGCTGGCCTAACATCCTGTATGTATGTTCTCTCCTTCATAAAGAAACAAGGTGCTGCTGGCCTAACATCCTGTATGTCTGTTCTCTCCTTCATAAAGAAACAAGGTGCTGCTGGTCTAACATCCTGTATGTATGTTCTCTCCTTCATAAAGAAACAAGGTGCTGCTGGTCTAACATCCTGTATGTCTGTTCTCTCCTTCATAAAGAAACAAGGTGCTGCTGGCCTAACATCCTGTATGTATGTTCTCTCCTTCATAAAGAAACAAGGTGCTGCTGGCCTAACATCCTGTATGTATGTTCTCTCCTTCATAAAGAAACAAGGTGCTGCTGGTCTAACATCCTGTATGTATGTTCTCTCCTTCATAAAGAAACAAGGTGCTGCTGGCCTAACATCCTGTATGTATGTTCTCTCCTTCATAAAGAAACAAGGTGCTGCTGGTCTAACATCCTGTATGTATGTTCTCTCCTTCATAAAGAAACAAGGTGCTGCTGGTCTAACATCCTGTATGTCTGTTCTCTCCTTCATAAAGAAACAAGGTGCTGCTGGCCTAACATCCTGTATGTATGTTCTCTCCTTCATAAAGAAACAAGGTGCTGCTGGCCTAACATCCTGTATGTATGTTCTCTCCTTCATACAGAAACAAGGTGCTGCTGGTCTAACATCCTGTATGTATGTTCTCTCCTTCATAAAGAAACAAGGTGCTGCTGGCCTAACATCCTGTATGTATGTTCTCTCCTTCATAAAGAAACAAGGTGCTGCTAGTCTAACATCCTGTATGTATGTTCTCTCCTTCATAAAGAAACAAGGTGCTGCTGGCCTAACATCCTGTATGTATGTTCTCTCCTTCATAAAGAAACAAGGTGCTGCTAGTCTAACATCCTGTATGTATGTTCTCTCCTTCATAAAGAAACAAGGTGCTGCTGGTCTAACATCCTGTATGTATGTTCTCTCCTTCATAAAGAAACAAGGTGCTGCTGGCCTAACATCCTGTATGTATGTTCTCTCCTTCATAAAGAAACAAGGTGCTGCTGGCCTAACATCCTGTATGTCTGTTCTCTCCTTCATAAAGAAACCAGGTGCTGCTGGCCTAACATCCTGTATGTCCGTTCTCTCCTTCATAAATAAACAAGGTGCTGCTGGCCTAACATCCTGTATGTCTGTTCTCTCCTTCATAAAGAAACAAGGTGCTGCTGGCCTAACATCCTGTATGTCTGTTCTCTCCTTCATACAGAAACAAGGTGCTGCTGGTCTAACATCCTGTATGTCCGTTCTCTCCTTCATAAAGAAACAAGGTGCTGCTGGCCTAACATCCTGTATGTATGTTCTCTCCTTCATAAAGAAACAAGGTGCTGCTGGCCTAACATCCTGTATGTCCGTTCTCTCCTTCATAAAGAAACAAGGTGCTGCTGGCCTAACATCCTGTATGTATGTTCTCTCCTTCATAAAGAAACAAGGTGCTGCTGGCCTAACATCCTGTATGTCTGTTCTCTCCTTCATAAAGAAACAAGGTGCTGCTGGTCTAACATCCTGTATGTATGTTCTCTCCTTCATAAAGAAACAAGGTGCTGCTGGTCTAACATCCTGTATGTCTGTTCTCTCCTTCATAAAGAAACAAGGTGCTGCTGGCCTAACATCCTGTATGTATGTTCTCTCCTTCATAAAGAAACAAGGTGCTGCTGGCCTAACATCCTGTATGTATGTTCTCTCCTTCATAAAGAAACAAGGTGCTGCTGGTCTAACATCCTGTATGTATGTTCTCTCCTTCATAAAGAAACAAGGTGCTGCTGGCCTAACATCCTGTATGTATGTTCTCTCCTTCATAAAGAAACAAGGTGCTGCTGGTCTAACATCCTGTATGTATGTTCTCTCCTTCATAAAGAAACAAGGTGCTGCTGGTCTAACATCCTGTATGTCTGTTCTCTCCTTCATAAAGAAACAAGGTGCTGCTGGCCTAACATCCTGTATGTATGTTCTCTCCTTCATAAAGAAACAAGGTGCTGCTGGCCTAACATCCTGTATGTATGTTCTCTCCTTCATACAGAAACAAGGTGCTGCTGGTCTAACATCCTGTATGTATGTTCTCTCCTTCATAAAGAAACAAGGTGCTGCTGGCCTAACATCCTGTATGTATGTTCTCTCCTTCATAAAGAAACAAGGTGCTGCTGGTCTAACATCCTGTATGTATGTTCTCTCCTTCATAAAGAAACAAGGTGCTGCTGGCCTAACATCCTGTATGTATGTTCTCTCCTTCATAAAGAAACAAGGTGCTGCTGGTCTAACATCCTGTATGTATGTTCTCTCCTTCATAAAGAAACAAGGTGCTGCTAGTCTAACATCCTGTATGTATGTTCTCTCCTTCATAAAGAAACAAGGTGCTGCTGGTCTAACATCCTGTATGTCTGTTCTCTCCTTCATAAAGAAACAAGGTGCTGCTGGCCTAACATCCTGTATGTCTGTTCTCTCCTTCATAAAGAAACAAGGTGCTGCTGGTCTAACATCCTGTATGTATGTTCTCTCCTTCATACAGAAACAAGGTGCTGCTGGTCTAACATCCTGTATGTATGTTCTCTCCTTCATACAGAAACAAGGTGCTGCTGGTCTAACATCCTGTATGTCTGTTCTCTCCTTCATAAAGAAACAAGGTGCTGCTGGCCTAACATCCTGTATGTATGTTCTGTCCTTCATAAAGAAACAAGGTGCTGCTGGCCTAACATCCTGTATGTATGTTCTCTCCTTCATAAAGAAACAAGGTGCTGCTGGTCTAACATCCTGTATGTATGTTCTCTCCTTCATAAAGAAACAAGGTGCTGCTGGTCTAACATCCTGTATGTATGTTCTCTCCTTCATACAGAAACAAGGTGCTGCTGGCCTAACATCCTGTATGTATGTTCTCTCCTTCATAAAGAAACAAGGTGCTGCTAGTCTAACATCCTGTATGTTGGCATCTTTGTTCACTTGAGATTGAAATGTAAAACTGTCAGCATATTTACTTTGTCCGGTTTAAGTCGTGATCTGCGAGGGGAGACACTCTCAGAGGTTCAGGAAGCTGGCACAGTTGCTCCATGACACTTATGTCGGCATCTTTGGGGCATCACATGCCTTGTTCCTCTTTCTCCAGCCAGTGTCTCACAGACTGACTGCTGTTGGCTGAGGAAACACTCAAGCATCTTGTGTGTAGATCCCCATCGGGTCACCACATCATGGATCAGAGCCTTCTGTGTGCATGTTGAGGGCAGCTTGCTTTTCTCTCAGTTCTCTCCTTCTACCAGCTCCGTGAGAAGCCTTGGACCAGATGACGGCAGGCCTTGACTGCTGTGTCAACTCTCTGAATTTGCAGAGCCTTTGAGATGGGCAGGTTCAAATGATGGCCAAAGCACCCAAGCCACAAATCTGGGAACTCTTCAAAAGCCTTGATCATGTTGGTTGCGTTGTCTGTGGTAATGCAGACCAGGTCTTTCTTGTTGACCCCCCCCCCCCCACTCTTCCAGCATATTCTCAAAAAACTCTGATTTTGTGAGCCGAGTGATCTTCTGGGAAGAACTGTGTTTCCAGGCAGTTTGATTCCAGTTGCCAGTCTGGGGTGAGGTAATGGATAGTGAAGCTGATGTAGGGTTGACCACCCCGCTTTCACTGGTCCAGGGGTCAGTAGTTGCAGAAAACCATGTGCCTTGTTGCATGTTCTGCAGACCATCTTAGATTACGTTTCCCTCGGCACTCTTGTAAAACCCAAAATACGACCACACTTCAGATTTGGTCCTCGTAGAAGGCTGAAAAATCCCCCAAGCGCCGTCACTGCCTTCCGACCATGTTTTCACACAAAACAAAACAAGGCTTGTACTTGTAAACCCACAGCAGGCTAATGTGTGTGAATAGGGTCAAGGGTCACCGTAGAATATCTTTCAGACAGGCTTGTACTTGTAAACCCACAGCAGGCTAATGTGTGTGAATAGGGTCAAGGGTCACCGTAGAATCCCTTTCAGACAGGCTTGTACTTGTAAACCCACAGCAGGCTAATATGTGTGAATAGGGTCCAGGGTCACCGTAGAATCCCTTTCAGACAGGCTTGTAAACCCACAGCAGGCTAATGTGTGTGAATAGGGTCAAGGGTCACCGTAGAATCCCTTTCAGACAGGCTTGTAAACCCACAGCAGGCTAATGTGCGTGAATAGGGTCAAGGGTCACCGTAGAATCCCTTTCAGACAGGCTTGTAAACCCACAGCAGGCTAATGTGTGTGAATAGGGTCAAGGGTCACCGTAGAATCCCTTTCAGACAGGCTTGTAAACCCACAGCAGGCTAATGTGCGTGAATAGGGTCAAGGGTCACCGTAGAATCCCTTTCAGACAGGCTTGTACTTGTAAACCCACAGCAGGCTAATGTGTGTGAATAGGGTCAAGGGTCACCGTAGAATCCCTTTCAGACAGGCTTGTAAACCCACAGCAGACTAATGTGTGTGAATAGGGTCAAGGGTCACCTTAGAATCCCTTTCAGACAGGCTTGTAAACCCACAGCAGGCTAATGTGTGTGAATAGGGTCAAGGGTCACCGTAAAATATCTTTCAGACAGGCTTGTACTTGTAAACCCACAGCAGGCTAATGTGTGTGAATAGGGTCAAGGGTCGCCGTAGAATATCTTTCAGACAGGCTTGTACTTGTAAACCCACAGCAGGCTAATGTGTGTGAATAGGGTCAAGGGTCACCGTAGAATATCTTTCAGACAGGCTTGTACTTGTAAACCCACAGCAGGCTAATGTGTGTGAATAGGGTCAAGGGTCACCGTAGAATCCATTTCAGACAGGCTTGTAAACCCACAGCAGGCTAATGTGTGTGAATAGGGTCAAGGGTCACCGTAGAATCCCTTTCAGACAGGCTTGTAAACCCACAGCAGGCTAATGTGTGTGAATAGGGTCAAGGGTCACCATAGAATCCCTTTCAGACAGGCTTGTAAACCCACAGCAGGCTAATGTGTGTGAATAGGGTCAAGGGTCACCGTAGAATCCCTTTCAGACAGGCTTGTAAACCCACAGCAGGCTAATGTGTGTGAATAGGGTCAAGGGTCACCGTAGAATCCCTTTCAGACAGGCTTGTAAACCCACAGCAGGCTAATGTGTCAGAAGAAGGTGGTTCTTAAATGATGTCGTTTTTTAACTGACAAGTGGCACTGACTGTTTGTTTTACTATAAAGTTTATTTATTTTACCTTTATTCATACAGGTTTTTTCTCATTGAGATAACATCTCTTTTCCAAGAGAGACCTGGTCCAAAGTGTTGCGTTTTTTAAAAATGCGCTTTAAATACAATTTGATTTGATTCTGTATTCCAGGACTTTGGTGGGCCATCGCCATCCTGCTCCACTGAACCCCAACCAACACCGTCACTAGGTCCTGACGGTAACCACGGTGACCGGGACTACACACCACAGGGGCAGGGTTACCCTGGAGGCCTTGACGGCTTCAGTGAAATACCTAGATTTAACATCGTAGTCAAAGAGGAGGAGGAGGAGGTGGAGGAAGAAGATTTAGAGGAGTGGAGTTTTAATTATACAGGTAAGTAGCCGACTGAAAATGTTCACTAGAAAATGGTTCTCTCAAAAGGGCAGTTCAATTTGATGAGTCTTTAAAGATGGAATCCTCGTTAGAGGAAACAGATCCACTGTTTGCCACAGACTCTTTGTTATTTTTTATGTTTTGTAGATGAAACAGATGTGAGCAGCGGGGTATTTTTTGTTGTTGCCGTATCTGCTGTTCTGTCACCCATGTAATGATGTCTGAGGGGGAAAGAACAGTGTTGTAATGATGTCTGAGGAGGAAAGAACAGTGTTGTAATGATGTCTGAGGGGGAAAGAACAGTGTTGTAATGATGTCTGAGGGGGAAAGAACAGTGTTGTAATGATGTCTGAGGGGGAAAGAACAGTGTTGTAATGATGTCTGAGGGGGGAAAGAACAGTGTTGTAATGATGTCTGAGGGGAAAGAACAGTGTTGTAATGATGTCTGAGGAGGAAAGAACAGTGTTGTAATGATGTCTGAGGGGGGAAAGAACAGTGTTGTAATGATGTCTGAGGGGAAAGAACAGTGTTGTAATGATGTCTGAGGGGAAAGAACAGTGTTGTAATGATGTCTGAGAGGGGAAAGAACAGTGTTGTAATGATGTCTGAGGGGGAAAGAACAGTGTTGTAATGATGTCTGAGGGGGAAAGAACAGTGTTGTAATGATGTCTGAGGGGGAAAGAACAGTGTTGTAATGATGTCTGAGGAGGAAAGAACAGTGTTGTAATGATGTCTGAGGGGGAAAGAACAGTGTTGTAATGATGTCTGAGGGGGAAAGAACAGTGTTGTAATGATGTCTGGGGGGGAAAGAACAGTGTTGTAATGATGTCTGAGGGGGAAAGAACAGTGTTGTAATGATGTCTGAGGGGGAAAGAACAGTGTTGTAATGATGTCTGAGGGGGAAAGAACAGTGTTGTAATGATGTCTGAGGGGGAAAGAACAGTGTTGTAATGATGTCTGAGGGGGGAAAGAACAGTGTTGTAATGATGTCTGAGGGGGAAAGAACAGTGTTGTAGTGATGTCTGAGGGGGAAAGAACAGTGTTGTAATGATGTCTGAGGGGGAAAGAACAGTGTTGTAATGATGTCTGAGGGGTAAAGAACAGTGTTGTAATGATGTCTGAGGGGAAAGAACAGTGTTGTAATGATGTCTGAGGGGGAAAGAACAGTGTTGTAATGATGTCTGAGGGGGAAAGAACAGTGTTGTAATGATGTCTGAGGGGGAAAGAACAGTGTTGTAGTGATGTCTGAGGGGGAAAGAACAGTGTTGTAATGATGTCTGAGGGGGAAAGGACAGTGTTGTAATGATGTCTGAGGGGGAACGAACAGTGTTGTAATGATGTCTGAGGGGGGAAAGAACAGTGTTGGTCGTTTACAGTAACGTCTTTCTTGTAATATTAAAGGGACGTGTTAGTTTCACCATTAAGGATTCCAGCTTTATTGTCCCATGTGGCAATTAATTAGCCTGGTCCCGGACCTGCTTTCCTTGTTGCCGGGGCGATTTTAAATCAACGTGATGCCAACTTTCATCGACATGTCTCCTTGTCTCCTACCCACAGCCCCCTACAAACAACCTCCTACCCACAGCCTCCTACCCACACCCCCCTACCCACAGCCTCCTACCCACACTCCCCTACCCACAGCCTCCTACCCACATCACCCTACCCACAGCCTCCTACCCACACTCCCCTACCCACAGCCTCCTACCCACATCACCCTACCCACATCACCCTACCCACAGCCTCCTACCCACAACCCCCTACACACAGCCTCCTACCCACACCCCCCTACACACAGCCTCCTACCCACACCCCCCTACCCACAGCCTCCTACCCACAGCCTCCTACCCACACCCCCCTACCCACAGCCTCCTACCCACATCACCCTACCCACAGCCTCCTACCTACAGCCCCCTACCCACATCACCCTACCCACAGCCTCCTACCCACAGACTCCTACCCACACCACCCTACCCACACCACCCTACCCACAGCCACCTACCCACACCCCCCTACACACAGCCTCCTACCCACATCACCCTACCCACATCACCCTACCCACAGCCTCCTACCCACATCACCCTACACACAGCCTCCTACCCACACCACCCTACACACAGCCTCCTACCCACATCACCCTACCCACAGCCTCCTACCCACACCCCCCTACACACAGCCTCCTACCCACATCACCCTACCCACATCACCCTACCCACAGCCTCCTCTCCACATTACCCTACCCACAGCTTCCTACCCACATCACCCTACCCACACCACCCTACCCACAGCCTTCTACCCACATCACCCTACCCACACCACCCTACCCACAGCCTCCTACCCACATCACCCTACCCACAGCCTCCTACCCACACCCCCCTACACACAGCCTCCTACCCACATCACCCTACCCACACCACCCTACCCACAGCCTCCTACCCACACCCCCCTACACACAGCCTCCTACCCACATCACCCTACCCACATTCTCCTACCCACACCCCCCTACCCACAGCCTCCTACCCACATCACCCTACCCACAGCCTCCTACCCACATCACCCTACCCACACCACCCTACCCACACCACCCTACCCACATCACCCTACCCACACCCCCTACCCACAGCCGCCTACCCACAGCCTCCTACCTACAGATGGACAATACTTTCAGTCCCACTGACGATACTTTAATGCCCCTCGAAGAGATTATTTATTTGTTTAATACATGAACATAGAACGTTACAGTAGATTATGATACCCTAGTTCCTGTATAGTGCACTACCCTTGACCAGGGTCCAGGTCAAAAGTAGTGCACTATATAGGAAATAGGGTAGCATCTGGGACGCACCATAACTTGTTTTATCCTTACTGTTGTAACAGGAGAGAGTCCTAACCCCAGCTCTAGTGATGAGGCATCAGGAGTAGCTGAACAACACCAGGAGAGTCACACTGCTAAGAAGACTTTTTACCGCTGCCCGGAGTGTGGGAAAGAGTTTCCTCACCCATCAAAACTACAGAGACATCTGAGAACACACACAGGAGAGAAACCATATCCTTGCTCTGTGTGCGGGAAGCGATTCAGTGATACAGGGACCCTCAAAACACATGAGAGGTTGCACACAGGAGAGAAACCATACACCTGCCCGGAAAAGGACTGTTGGAAGAGGTTTGTCAGCCAAGGAGAGTTAAAACTACACCATCGGACACACACCGGAGAGAAACCTTGCCACTGCTCTGTGTGTGGGAAGAGTTTCTCACGTATGTGGCACTTGAAGGTCCACATGATGACACACGCCGGAGAGAAGCAGAGACTCAGCATGAAGAAACCTTTCCCATGCTCTGAGTGTGAGAGGGGCTGCAACTCTGCAGCAGAGCTCAAGATGCACCAGAGGATGCACACTGGGGAGAGACCTTACCAGTGTTCCACCTGCAAAAAGACCTTTGTTTTCCCAAGCTCTTTAACAAGACATGAGCAATCCCATATTAGCGAAGCGAATAGTACCGCCAAGCCGTACAGCTGCTCAGAATGTGGGAAGGAATTCACTCAGCCATGGACCTTAAAGATACACATGCGCCAGCACACCGGAGAGAAACCGTACCACTGCTCTCAGTGCGAGAAGAGGTTCTCATCTTCGTCACTCCTTAAAAGACACCAGAGGGTTCACACCGGAGAGAAACCATTCCAGTGCTCCGACTGCGGGAAGAGTTTCTCCTCGTCAGCGAATAGAACTAGTCACCGTCGTCGTATCCATGAAGGTATACAGAGTAGGTCACAGCAGCAGGAGGTGACCTCTGTGGATGGTACCAATAAGGTAGGTTTCTATGGTGCATCCAGTGCAATTTTGCATTTATTTTCTTTCTTAAAAAGGTTTTTCTAGAAGTCCGTGTTGCTGGATTACAGATTTCCTGCTTATTTTCTTCTGATTCCAGGAATCTTCCAACCTGTATTTCTGGAAAACCTGGGAATTTTTAAGAAAGTTACTGGAATTTTGCACCCTCAAACCAGTCATTAACCTGTCTGGCACCAGTGTGTTGGTAGCGTCCCACCTCGACAACAGCAAGTGAAATTGCAGGGCGCCAAATTCAAAACAACAGAAATCCCATAATTAAAATTCCATAATTAAAATTCCACAAACATACAAGTATTATACACCATTTTAAAGATAAGATAAACTTCTTATAAATCCAACCACAGTGTCCGATTTCAAAAAGTGCTTTACGGCGAAAGCACAACAAACGATTATGTTAGGTCAGCGCCTAGTCACAGAAAACCATACAGCCATTTTCCAGCCAAGGAGAGGGCTCACAAAAGTCAGAAATAGCGATTAAATTAATCACTAACCTTTGATCTTCATCAGATGGCACTCACAGGACTTCATGTTACACAATAAATGTGTGTTTTGTTCGATAAAGTTAATCTGTATGTCCAAAAACCTCAGTTGAAATTGGCGCGTTATGTAACCATTGTCTCAAACAAACATCTGGTGAAATTTCAGAGCCACATCAAATTACAGAATTACTCATCATAAACATTTAATGAAAAATACAAGTTTTATACATAGGATTAAAGATAAACGTCTTGTTATTCCAGCCGCTGTGTCAGATTTCAAAAAGGCTTTACGGCAAAAGCACACCATGCAATTATGTTAGGTCAGCGCCTACCCGCAGAAAACCATACAGACATTTTACAACCAAGGAGAGGTGTCACAAAAGTCAGAAATAGCGTTAAAATTAATCACTTACCTTTGATGATCTTCATCTGGTGGCACTCCCAGGTCTCCATGTTAGACAATAAATGTTTGTTTTGTTCGATAATGTCCCTCTTTATGTCCAAAAACCTCAGTTTTGTTGGTGCGTTTAGATCAGTAATCCAAAGGCACTAAGTCCAGACGAAAAGTCACAAAAAAGTACAATAAAAGTTTGTAGAAACATGTCAAACGATGTTTAAAATCAATCCTCAGGTTGTTTTGTCATAAATAATCAATAATATTTCAACCGGACAAAAGCTTCGTCAATCGAAAAGGAGAAACAAGAAAGGCGCGCTGCCGAATCACGCGCTTGGCTCATGTCTGGAAATTTCCACTGTCCACTCATTTGAAAGTGCTGTATCTCCCTCATTTTTCAGAGTAAAAGCCTGAAACAATGCCTAAAGACCGGCCAGATGTAGAGGAAGCCACAGAGATCGTGAACTGGGTCCTAAGTCTTTGTATGGTGGATAGGCTTTCAATTGAAAAACAGCTTTTCAAAATAATAGTACTTCCTGGTTGGATTTTCCTCTGGTTTTCACCTGCCATATCAGTTCTGTTATACTCACAGACATTATTTTAACAGTTTTAGAAACTTTAGAGTGTTTTCTATCCAAATCTACTAATTATATGCATATCCTAGCTTCTGGGCCTGAGTAACAGGCCGTTTAATTTGGGCACGCTTTTCATCCGGAGGTGAAAATACTGCCCCATACCCAAGAGAGGTTAAGGCCCTTACAACAATATAACTAAGATTAATGCTGCTGTTGAATATTATATTGAATGAGTTGTCTGATTATTAATCCTAGGCTTGTGTTGACCAAAACGACCAGGTTGAACCCACAGCTGTAGAGGAGGCTGGTCTCAATCTAGTACTGGATGTCAAAGTAAAAGAAGAGGAGGAAGATCCTGCTTTTGGTGAGTTCAAAGGTTAATTTAGTAAGGTATGGGTTAGCCTACACATTCAAGTTTACATTATTTTAAGAATTTTAAATAAATTGTTTATTTCCAATTACCCAAATGAAGAAACATCTATATTATTGGCAGAATCTCAAATCTTCACATATTTAAGGTGTTTACTTATCCATACCACCTCTTTACCACAGCAGAGAGACCTGACCATTGCTCTGACAGTGAGGAGAGTCCCTCTACATTAGCAGAACCTGACCAACACCAGGAGAACAACAAAGCTCTGGGCCCTCACATCTGTTCAACGTGTGGAAAAGAACTATCCAGCTCCTATAAACTAATGCTACACCAGAGAACACACACAGGAGAGAAGCCTTACGAGTGTATGGTGTGTGGGAAGGGCTTCTCCCAAGCCGCAAACCTCAAGACGCACCAGAAAGTGCACAGTGGAGAGAAACCGTACCCCTGCTCTGACTGCGGGAGCAGGTTTACTCACATGGGAGACTTGAAGAGACACCAGTTGTTGCACTCGGGTGAGAAACCTTATAGCTGCCCCGAGTGCGGGAAGAGTTTTTCTCAGTTGGCGCACCTGAAATCTCACCAGCAGACACACACAGGGGAGAAACCTTTCCTCTGCGCTCACTGTGAAAAGACTTTCTCCACTGCTGCCAAGCTGAAGAACCACGAGAGAGTGCACACCGGCGAGAGACCTTACTGCTGCTCCTACTGCCCCAAGCGCTTTGCTCTATCTGGGACACTGGTGAAGCATGAACGACTCCACACTGGAGAAACACCGTACCAATGTGGAGAATGTAGTAAGGGATTTGCTCAACTGGTGTCCTTGAAGATACATGCCCAATCACACACTGGAGTCAACTTCTACAAATGTTTCCATTGTGAGCAGAGCTTCTCCACTTCAACCAAGCTGAAGGAACATCAGAGAATCCACACTGGGGAGAATCTGTACCAATGCACCGAATGTGGGAAGAGTTTCACCATCGAGTCAAAGCTACTGAAACACCAGAGAGTTCACACTGGAGAGAAACCGTACCAGTGCTCCGGGTGTGGAATGAGGTTCTCGCTCTCTGAGAACCTACTGAGACACCAGCGTAACTCTTCAGGGATCTGTGGTGCTGTGAGCCTTAATCAGGCTACTGGGAGTGGGATTCTACTGCCACAAGATGCTACTGTCTTCCAGAATATACTGGTCAAGGTCGGTGGAAATTATTATCCTATCAACCAAACATTTGTCCAAGGGTGCAGTTGTCCTCTCAATAAAGCTAAACTTTTGTCCTTCATATAGGGCCAATCTTTCACCTTTAATTCTATAGGCCCATATCCCAGACACAGATTAAGACTGGCCCTGGACTAAGCATTAGTCTAGTAGTTAGAGCGTTGGGCCAGTAACCAAAAGTTTGCTGGATCGAATCCCCGAGCGGACAAGGTAAAAATCTGTCGTTCTATACCTGAACAAGGGAGTTAACCCACTGTTCCCCGGTAGGCTGTCGTTGTAAGAATTTGTAAGAATTAAGAAGTAAGAATTTGTTCTTAACTGACTTGCCTAGTTAACCTTTCTAGGACACACGTTCCGCTAGCGGAACCCCTCGACAACATTCCGCTGAAAAGGCAGCGCGGGAAGTTCAAAAATATTTTTTTGAAATATGTAACTTTCACACATTAACAAGTCCAATACAGCAAATGAAAGATACACATCTTGTTAACCTACCCATCGTGTCCCATTTAAAAAAAAAAATGCTTTATAGCGAAAACACATATGATTATGTTAGATCACCGCTAAGTCCAAAAAACACAGCCATTTCCCAGCCAAAGATAGGAGTCACAAAAAGCAGAAATAGAGATAAAATAAACTAACCTTTGATGATCTTCATCAGATGACACTCATAGGACTTCATGTTACACAATACATATATGTTTTGTTCGATAAAGTTCATATTTATATCCAAAAATCTTAGTTTACATTGGTGCCATGTTCAGAAATGCCTCCAAAATATCCTGAGAAATTGCAGAGAGCCACGTCAAATAACATAAATGCTCATCATAAACTTATATGTAAAACATGTATCTTTCATCAAATTAAAGATACACTTGTTCTTAATGCAACCGCTGTGTCAGATTTTTTTTTTAAATTACGGAAAAAGCAAACCATGCAATAATCTGAGATGGCGCTCAGATAGAAACAAAATTTCTCCGCCATGTTGGTTGGAGTCAACAGAAATACGAAATTACATCATAAATATTCCCTTACCTTTGATCTTCATCAGAATGCACTCCCAGGAATCCTAGTTCCACAATAATTTGTTGTTTTGTTCGATAATGTCCATTTCTTATGTCCAAGAAGCTACTTTTGTTAGCACGTTTAGTACACATATCCAAACGCTTGCGCCAGGTCCAGGCGAAGTCCGGACAAAAACTTCAAAAAGTTACATTACAGGTCGAATAAACTTGTCAAACTAAGTATAGAATCAATCTTTAGGATGTTGTAATCATAAATATTCAATAACGTTCCAACCGGAGAATTCCTTTGTGTCTATAGAAGTAATGGAACGCAAGTCGATATCATGTGGAATGCGCGTGACCAGGACCTGGCTCTCTGCCAGACCACTGACTCAAACAGCTCCCATCCGGCTCAACATCACAGTAGAAGCTTCATTTAACGTTCTACAGACTGTTGACATCTAGTGGAAGCTGTAGGAAGTGCAAACAGATCCATATCCCACTGGGATTTCAATAGGTGAATATTAGCATCTGGGACAGAGTAGGAGGCAGTTCACTCTGGGCACGCTATTCATCCAAAGTGAAAATGCTGCCCCCTATCCCTAAAAAGTTAAATAAAGGTAAAATAAAACATTTACAAAAATTGTCCATTGGGAGATTCTCCATTGTACATGCATTTTAGTCATGACTGTGGTGCAGCAGGGCCAAGCCTAGATACCAGCTCAGCGTGGTTCCCTTAACGAGGGTGTGGCAGCCCTCTAATGGACTCCCTATAGACTTCAAGGTCTGCAGCTCTCACTATGGGGAAAGAGCGTTCTGAAGAGCACGTCACTTGAGGTTTGGCTAGTCCTGTCCTGCAGCTTGTGGCTAGTCCTGTCCTGCAGCTTGTGGCTAGTCCTGTTGACTTGATCATTTTGTGAACTCAACTTTAAAGTGTGACCCTGTAGAGCTCTGGAAGAGCCAAGATTTAATTAGCCTTTTTCTTAATAAAAGCCAGTCTGTTTGCACCATGCTGTCTTCTGTGAGTCGTCACCTTTGAGTCTCATTGACTATGCCCGACTCCCTAGACAGTGAGACTAAACAATCTGCCAAATGCGGGTGGATTTTTCACCACGTTGACGGGTGGTCAGGGCTCCACAGTGCCAGCAATTCACTAAGATTTGTGAATAAAAATAGTCAAGTATGATCACATTTATAGTCAGGTATGATCACATTTATAGTCAGGTATGATCACATGTTTAGTCAGGTATGATCACATGTTTAGTCAGGTATGATCACATGTTTAGTCAGGTATGATCACATGTTTAGTCAGGTATGATCACATTTATAGTCAGGTATGATCACATTTATAGTCAGGTATGATCACATGTTTAGTCAGGTATGATCACATGTTTAGTCAGGTATGATCACATGTTTAGTCAGGTATGATCACATGTTTAGTCAGGTATGATCACATTTATAGTCAGGTATGATCACATTTATAGTCGGGTATGATCACATTTATAGTCGGGTATGATCACATTTATAGTCGGGTATGATCACATTTATAGTCGGGTATGATCACATTTATAGTCGGGTATGATCACATTTATAGTCGGGTATGATCACATTTATAGTCGGGTATGATCACATTTATAGTCGTGTATGATCACATTTATAGTCGGGTATGATCACATTTATAGTCGGGTATGATCACATTTATAGTCGGGTATGATCACATTTATAGTCGGGTATGATCACATTTATAGTCGGGTATGATCACATTTATAGTCGGGTATGATCACATTTATAGTCGGGTATGATCACATTTATAGTCGGGTATGATCACATTTATAGTCGGGTATGATCACATTTATAGTCGGGTATGATCACATTTATAGTCGGGTATGATCACATTTATAGTCGGGTATGATCACATTTATAGTCGGGTATGATCACATTTATAGCAAAGGAAATGCTGCAGTAGCTGTTTTCAAACTATTTCTGCCATTTTGTTTCTTAACTGGAAAATAAATTGCACAAAGTCCAAGAACTGCGACTCCTAAAGCCCCTCCCACCTCGTGCTGCATCGCTGCCTTGCTGGGGGCTGTGCGCACCTGAAGAGCTGAGTAAAATATTCATTTTTAGAAGCGCTGCGCACAGGTATAAAAGTTGGTCTAATTTTACTTGAAAAGAAAAGTCTACTGAAGTGTCACTTTGTCCTTGTGTTTCTTGGCTGTTGACATGGTTTTGTTCACAAAGCTAGGTTGGTTTTTCAATGTTTTGAGTTTCAACTGCTAGGGAAGAGAAGGTAGCACTGATCTCACAAGCACAAACATGACTTGAGTCCCGTTACCACGGTAACCACCCGCCCTTAAAAGGGGTCTCAAAAAAGTGGTTGAACTAAGTAATACACGTATTGTTTTTGAAATATTACGAAGCATATACATCTGTTTATTTTGTGTTTTGTTGGTGTCATTTAAGCAGAAAATAAATATTTTAGCTGGTAAATTTTTTTTGTGGCTGGTGGACCAAAAATTTAATTTTAAGGCAATTTGAACTATTTTAATTGTTTTTCTCCATCCTAAATACATGTTTATTTTCTCACCAGGCTGGGCACAAACCAACAGAGTCCCTGCCTTCTGACCAGAGCCAAAGTGAAGCCTCCACTCAAACAGCTGGGATGACTGTTAATGTTAAAGAGGAGGACCGAACACTTGGACTGAAGATTAAAACTGAAGAACTGGAGGATGAAGAAGAAGAGGCGGAGGAAGAGGAGGAGGAGGAAGAAGAGGAGGAGGAAGTTGTTGGGTTGATTAATTCTGATGGAGAAGAAATGGACTGGGATCCTTCTCTTCTTGGTAAGTTGAGATGAGTTTGAATTCATTTAACTTTCCCAAAATGCCCAGGTTTTTCAGAAATCCTGGTTGGAAGATTCCCGGAATCAGGAGGGAATAAACAGGAAATCCGGAATGCCCCAGCCAGGATTTCAGGAAAACCTGGGAATTTTCTCTTGACTTGTCTGCTGCTTTGTTTAACCCATTCAAAACATTTTCACACAGGATATAATCCCAGTCAGAGTTCTGACATTGAAGAGAGTCCCTCTACATCAGGAGTACCTGAACATCACCAGGAGAACCACACCGCTAAGAGCTCTCACTGCTGTTCAGTGTGTGGAAAAGACTGCCAAAAATTATCGGCGCTACAAAAACACATGAGAATTCACACAGGAGAGAAGCCTTACCCCTGTACTTTGTGTGGAAACCAATTCCGTGAGAAGGGACACCTGAAAGCACATCTGAAAACACACACTGGAGAGAAACCTTACCACTGCCCAACCTGTGGGATGAAGTTCGCCCATTTGGGAGCCATGAAAATACACCTGCTGACACACACTGGAGAGAAACCTTACCCCTGCTCTGTGTGTGGGAAGAGTTTTACCCAATCATCACGTTTGAAGCAACATTTCCGGACGCACACAGGAGAGAAACCTTACTCCTGCTCTGTATGCAGGAAGAATTTTGCAAGACCAGCAGACCTTAAAGTACACCACAGAGATCACACAGGTGAGAAACCTTACAGCTGCGCTGAATGTGGCCAGAGCTTCACCAGTTCCCACAACCTATGGAAACATCAGAAGACCCATCTACCACCTGGACTACCACCACCTGTTGAGTGTGACAACCACAACCAAACACCTGAGATGAATACTAAAAACGAAGGACTGGAGGAGGAAGATGAGGAGGAGGAATTTGGTGTTCTGATCAATTCTGATGGAGAAGAAGTTGGATTGGACTTGGATCCTCCTCGTCTCAATCCTCTGAGTTCTGAGGAAGAGGAGAGTCCGTCAACATCAGGAGAAACTGAACAATACCAGGTGAACCACAATACAGCTCTGAGGTACAGCTGCTCTGTGTGTGGGAAGCAGTTCAACCACAAAGGACATCTGCGAAGACACGAGAGTGTACATTCAGTTGAAAAACCTTATGGTTGCTCAGACTGCGACAAGATGTTCGGTTCCACCATAGCTCTGAATAGACACAAGAAGTTACACAGAGAAGAGAAACCTCACACTTGCACAGTGTGTGGGAAAGGTTTCGTTCAACTGTCACGTTTGAAGGAACACTACCCGACGCACTCGGGAGAGAAACCACACTGCTGCTCTGAGTGTGGGAAGCGCTTCACTACTGCGTCGTACCTCAAAACGCACAGCAAAGTCCACTTGGGGGAGAGTCCTTATACCTGTAACATATGTAGGAGAGATTGCCAGAAGTTGTCCGCATTCAAGCTACACATGAGGATCCACACAGGAGAGAAGCCCTTCAGTTGCTTAGTGTGCGAGAAGCAGTTCACTCAGAAAAGACATCTGCAAGACCACCAGAAAGTACACACTGGAGAGAAACCGTACCCCTGCCCCCACTGTGACAAGCGGTTCAGCTTCTCCTCAGCCTTGAAAAGACACCAGCAGTTACACACAGGAGAAAAACCCCACTGCTGCTTTGTGTGTGGGAATTGTTTCTCTCAAGCAGGGCGCCTGAAAGAACACCTACGGACGCACTCGGGAGAGAGACCTTTCTCCTGCTCTGTCTGCGAGAAAACCTTCAGAAAAGCTTCTGAACTCACGATACACAACAGATCTCATACAGGAGAGAGACCGTACAGCTGTGCTGAATGTGGTAAGACCTTCACCAGTTCTATGAAGCTGGGACGACACAAGAAGATCCATCAGAACACAAACACTGAAGAGAATCTGACTAAAGATGTGAAGAGAATTCCATGAGTATTGATGATGATGAAGAAGTGGAGGCTGCCTCCGCAGTTAGTGGATGCTAGTAGGGTGAAGAAGAGGAGGAGGAGGAGCCTCTACAGTTAGTGGATGCTAGTAGGGTGAAGAGGAGGAGGAGGAGGAGGAGCCTCTACAGTTAGTGGATGCTAGTAGGGTGAAGAGGAGGAGGAGGAGGAGCCTCTACAGTTAGTGGATGCTAGTAGGGTGGATAATCGTGATGATTGAGAGTGCCGCCTGATGACCGTTGGTCTCCTAACGAGGTGCCGGTTTAGACTGGGATGAACAATGATGACTTCATAATGTAAAAAATATATCTGCACACTGATGCATGTTTCCAAGAATTGTATTTTATTTTAAGTGAGCAATGTTTTTGTGAAAGGTTAATGGTTTCAAGATTTAAGCCAATTTGTATCAAATACATTTAAACTATAAAAAAAGCATGAAAAGGTAAAGACAGCAGACTGAACAGTATAAAGCGGATAAACAACATACTAATACACAATCAGTCAATCCAACGTAAGAAATGACATGAGCAAACTAGCTGGTGGTATCTATAAACATTTTAATAAAGTGATCCATGTTCTTTCTATTTTATTAAGGTTAATTCATGTGATAATATGCTAATTATGCAACAGTCCAAATAGTAGGTTTGTAGTCCATAGAATAGCTCTTCTTCCCTGTTCTTAACACTTACAAAACTTGTCTTTTAATATCAATGTTCATCATCTTAGTAAACGATGTTATTTTAGAAAGTCGAGATTGTTCAGAGTAGGATATTGCTGAAAGAAGTGTGTGTGTGTGGACAATCATTTCAGAATGAGGTGTTTGTGGAATATTGATATGGATTGTATGTCATAATCATGTTACGTGATGTCATAATCATGTTACGTGATGTCATAATCATGTTACGTGAACAATGGAAATAAAAGTAAAGATAGTGAATGTGCTAGTCCTTTCATTGTCCAGAGTCAGCACGTGTTGTCGATGACATTTACACTATTGCAACACCTCTCAACATATGTGGTTTCTGGTTTTAGTGGAGAGGATGTAGCCTGGTTACAACCATCCCAGAAGTCTCGTGAGCTTGCATTCTGATTCGCTACAGAGGTAATCAGTCTGGTAATGCCATGTGCAGGTGGCGTCGTCCTGCGTCATGCTTCCGGGGTCCTGTCCTCACCTAACCTTTTTTTGAATGGGCTTTGACAATTCTATCATCAAATTTGTGAAAGATTCTAAACTTGGTAGTATATTGGCCATATACCACACCCCCTCGGGCCTTGTTGCTTTAATATACCAAGGCTGTCAGCCAATCTGCATTCAGATTATATTCTTGTTTGTGGATGAATGTACTTCTCCCAGATGCATTTGATGATGTTTTTTATAATGAAAACCATTCAAAACTCCTACGAAAGTGAATAGACTACAAGGCTACTTCCTGGAAAACGACAGATCACTTTCATACCGTATACACAAGGCGAGCATTGGAAGGGTGAGAAGTGTGGGGTCAGAAGGGATAGGATCCCGTGTTGACGAGTGGGAGAATATGGCAGTAACAGATGAGGAAGCAGAGACGATGGCTAAAGCGTTTCTCCTCTGTCAGAAGGAGAGAGAGAACGAGAGGAGAGCACCCTACTATGGCAGAGATGAAGAGGGCAATAGGCAAGGCTGGGTTTATTTTGTTGTACCTTTATTTTGACAGGGAGTCAAAGCTGAGACCAAGGTCTCTTTCCCAGATGGGAAAATAGCACCACAATACACATCAACACATTCAACTACGCATTTAAAATAAACATTATACACAACAATACATGAAAAGCCAAAACACAATCATAACAAACAGCCAGTCTTCAGTACCAAGGTCACCTAGCAACCGTCTGAAATACCTTCAAGGTATGAGAAGAGGCATCAGACAAGCCAGTTGTCTCTCGGGTCAATTTCACCTGAGCAGGATGAGCTGTGCCATGTCATGTTGGCCCATTTCACCTGAGCAGGATGAGCTGTGCCATGTCATGTTGGCCCATTTCACCTGAGCAGGATGAGCTGTGCCATGTCATGTTGGCCCATTTCACCTGAGCAGGATGAGCTGTGCTATGTCATGTTGGCCCATTTCACCTGAGCAGGATGAGCTGTGCCATATGTTGGCCCATTTCAGTGATGAGGCGCTGGATAACGTAATGGAGTCTGTACTGAGGGAGGGAGTAGTGGTGCCGATCCAGAAGCCAGGGGAGGACCCAACGAGGACATCAAGGCCAATAGCCCTAATCATCGTGTTTAAGGTTGATTACAGAGAGGCTAACCAACTTCCTGGAGAGTAAGGGGTTAGTATCGCCACAGAATTGAAGGGGAGCTATGGAACCGAGTGGTCTGCCTAGAAGCAGAGGTCAGGAAGGCCCAGGTGAAGAAGGAGAAGATTGTGTCTGTCTTGTTTGATGTGGAGAAGACGTATGATATGAAAGTCTCTGTCTTGTTTGATGTGGAGAAGACGTATGATCTGAAAGTCTCTGTCTTGTTGGATGTGGAGAAGACGTACGATCTGAAAGTCTCTGTCTTGTTTGATGTGGAGAAGACGTATGATATGAAAGTCTCTGTCTTGTTTGATGTGGAGAAGACGTATGATCTGAAAGTCTCTGTCTTGTTGGATGTGGAGAAGACGTACGATCTGAAAGTCTCTGTCTTGTTTGATGTGGAGAAGACGTACGATCTGAAAGTCTCTGTCTTGTTGGATGTGGAGAAGACGTATGATATGATCTGAAAGGAGGGGTTGCTAATCGAGCTTGATCTTTTGTAGGTAGAAGGAAGAACAAGTGGATAAAGGTCAGGGGTGGGGAAGTCTCTATCGAGCAGCTACATAGTGGATCATGGTACACCGCAGGGGGGTGTGATTAGTCCTCTTCTGTTCTCAATCATCGTTAATGATGTTTACTCTCAGGTACGGCGGGATATTGGAAGGTCTCTATTTGCAGGTGATGGGGCCTTATGGAAGAGGGGTATCATACACAGCCAGGAAGGTACAGGAAGCCCATTGAGGAGGTAGAGCGTTGGGCATTAATGTGGGGATTCAGGTTCTCTGTAGAGAACTCAGACAGTGTTCTGTACCAGGAGGAACGGTGGGAGATGAGGCAGGCTTGAGGTTTTATGGGACAAACTTGGAGAGGCTGGGGGCCTTCAGGTTCCCACTAAGTTAACCTGGTCAGAACACATTGACACTAGGCTGGTTATACTAGGCTGACCTGGACAGAACATATTGACACTAGGCTGGTTATACTAGGCTGACCTGGTCAGAACACATTGACACTAGGCTGGTTATACTAGGCTGACCTGGACGGAACATATTGACACTAGGCTGGTTATACTAGGCTGACCTGGACAGAACACATTGACACTAGGCTGGTTATACTAGGCTGACCTGGACGGAACATATTGACACTAGGCTGGTTATACTAGGCTGACCTGGATAGAACACATTGACACTAGGCTGTTTATACTAGGCTGACCTGGACAGAACATATTGACACTAGGCTGGTTATACTAGGCTGACCTGGACAGAACACATTGACACTAGGCTGGTTATACTAGGCTGACCTGGTCAGAACACATTGTCACTAGGCTGACCTGGACAGAACACATTGACACTAGGCTGGTTATACTAGGCTGACCTGGACAGAACATATTGACACTAGGCTGGTTATACTAGGCTGACCTGGATAGAACACATTGACACTAGGCTGGTTATACTAGGCTGACCTGGACAGAACACATTGACACTAGGCTGGTTATACTAGGCTGACCTGGAAAGAACACATTGACACTAGGCTGACCTGGATAGAACACTTTGACACTAGGCTGGTTATACTAGGCTGACCTGGACAGAACACATTGACACTAGGCTGGTTATACTAGGCTGACCTGGACAGAACATATTGACACTAGGCTGGTTATACTAGGCTGACCTGGATAGAACACATTGACACTAGGGCTGGTTATACTAGGCTGACCTGGACAGAACACATTGACACTAGGCTGGTTATACTAGGCTGACCTGGACGGAACATATTGACACTAGGCTGGTTATACTAGGCTGACCTGGATAGAACACATTGACACTAGGCTGGTTATACTAGGCTGACCTGGACAGAACACATTGACACTAGGCTGGTTATACTAGGCTGACCTGGACGGAACATATTGACACTAGGCTGGTTATACTAGGCTGACCTGGATAGAACACATTGACACTAGGCTGGTTATACTAGGCTGACCTGGACAGAACATATCGACACTAGGCTGGTTATACTAGGCTGACCTGGATAGAACACATTGACACTAGGCTGGTTATACTAGGCTGACCTGGACAGAACATATTGACACTAGGCTGGTTATACTAGGCTGACCTGGATAGAACACATTGACACTAGGCTGGTTATACTAGGCTGACCTGGATAGAACATATTGACACTAGGCTGGTTATACTAGGCTGACCTGGATAGAACACATTGACACTAGGCTGGTTATACTAGGCTGACCTGGATAGAACACATTGACACTAGGCTGGTTATACTAGGCTGACCTGTACAGAACACATTGACACTAGGCTGGTTATACTAGGCTGACCTGGTCAGAACACATTGTCACTAGGCTGACCTGGACAGAACACATTGACACTAGGCTGGTTATACTAGGCTGACCTGGACAGAACATATTGACACTAGGCTGGTTATACTAGGCTGACCTGGATAGAACACATTGACACTAGGCTGGTTATACTAGGCTGACCTGGACAGAACACATTGACACTAGGCTGGTTATACTAGGCTGACCTGGAAAGAACACATTGACACTAGGCTGACCTGGATAGAACACTTTGACACTAGGCTGGTTATACTAGGCTGACCTGGACAGAACACATTGACACTAGGCTGGTTATACTAGGCTGACCTGGACAGAACATATTGACACTAGGCTGGTTATACTAGGCTGACCTGGATAGAACACATTGACACTAGGCTGGTTATACTAGGCTGACCTGGACAGAACACATTGACACTAGGCTGGTTATACTAGGCTGACCTGGACGGAACATATTGACACTAGGCTGGTTATACTAGGCTGACCTGGATAGAACACATTGACACTAGGCTGGTTATACTAGGCTGACCTGGACAGAACACATTGACACTAGGCTGGTTATACTAGGCTGACCTGGACGGAACATATTGACACTAGGCTGGTTATACTAGGCTGACCTGGATAGAACACATTGACACTAGGCTGGTTATACTAGGCTGACCTGGACAGAACATATCGACACTAGGCTGGTTATACTAGGCTGACCTGGATAGAACACATTGACACTAGGCTGGTTATACTAGGCTGACCTGGACAGAACATATTGACACTAGGCTGGTTATACTAGGCTGACCTGGATAGAACACATTGACACTAGGCTGGTTATACTAGGCTGACCTGGATAGAACATATTGACACTAGGCTGGTTATACTAGGCTGACCTGGATAGAACACATTGACACTAGGCTGGTTATACTAGGCTGACCTGGATAGAACACATTGACACTAGGCTGGTTATACTAGGCTGACCTGTACAGAACACATTGACACTAGGCTGGTTATACTAGGCTGACCTGGTCAGAACACATTGTCACTAGGCTGACCTGGACAGAACACATTGACACTAGGCTGGTTATACTAGGCTGACCTGGTCAGAACACATTGTCACTAGGCTGACCTGGACAGAACACATTAACACTAGGCTGACCTAGACAGATCACACTAGGCTGACCTAGACAGATCACACTAGGCTGACCTAGACAGATCACACTAGGCTGACCTAGACAGGACACACTAGGCTGACCTAGACAGGACACACTAGGCTGACCTAGACAGAACACACTAGAATGACCTAGACAGAACACACTAGGCTGACCTAGACAGAACACACTAGGCTGAACTAGACAGAACACACTAGGCTGACCTAGACAGATCACACTAGGCTGACCTAGACAGAACACACTAGGCTGACCTAGACAGATCACACTAGGCTGACCTAGACAGAACACACTAGGCTGATCTAGACAGATCACACTAGGCTGACCTAGACAGGACACAATAGGCTGACCTAGACAGATCACACTAGGCTGACCTAGACAGAACACACTAGGCTGGCCTAGACAGGACACACTAGGCTGACCTAGACCGAACACACTAGGCTGGCCTAGACAGAACACACTAGGCTGACCTAGACCGAACACACTAGGCTGACCTAGACAGATCACACTAGGCTGACCTAGACCGAACACACTAGGCTGACCTAGACAGGACACACTAGGCTGGTCTAGACAGGACACACTAGGCTGACCTAGACAGAACACACTAGGCTGACCTAGACAGAACACACTAGGCTGACCTAGACAGAACACACTAGGCTGACCTAGACAGAACACACTAGGCTGACCTAGACAGGACACACTAGGCTGACCTAGACAGGACACATTAGGCTGACCTAGACAGATCACACTAGGCTGACCTAGACAGAACACACTAGGCTGACCTAGACAGAACACATTAGGCTGACCTAGACAGAACACACTAGGCTGACCTAGACAGATCACACTAGGCTGACCTAGACAGATCACACTAGGCTGACCTAGACAGGACACACTAGGCTGACCTAGACAGGACACACTAGGCTGACCTAGACAGGACACACTAGGCTGACCTAGACAGATCACACTAGGCTGGTCTAGACAGAACACACTAGGCTGGTCTAGACAGAACACACTAGGCTGACCTAGACAGAACACACTAGGCTGGCCTAGACCGAACACACTAGGCTGACCTAGACAGAACACACTAGGCTGACCTAGACAGATCACACTAGGCTGACCTAGACAGAACACACTAGGCTGACCTAGACAGAACACAATAGGCTGACCTAGACAGAACACACTAGGCTGACCTAGACAGATCACACTAGGCTGACCTAGACAGATCACACTAGGCTGACCTAGACAGAACACACTAGGCTGGCCTAGACCGAACACACTAGGCTGACCTAGACAGAACACACTAGGCTGACCTAGACAGAACACACTAGGCTGACCTAAACAGAACACACTAGGCTGACCTAGACAGATCACACTAGGCTGACCTAGACAGATCACACTAGGCTGACCTAGACAGATCACACTAGGCTGGTCTAGACAGAACACACTAGGCTGGTCTAGACAGAACACACTAGGCTGGCCTAGACCGAACACACTAGGCTGACCTAGACAGAACACACTAGGCTGACCTAGACAGATCACACTAGGCTGACCTAGACAGATCACACTAGGCTGACCTAGACAGAACACACTAGGCTGACCTAGACAGAACACACTAGGCTGACCTAGACAGAACACACTAGGCTGACCTAGACAGAACACACTAGGCTGGCCTAGACAGATCACACTAGGCTGACCTAGACAGAACACACTAGGCTGACCTAGACAGATCACACTAGGCTGACCTAGACAGAACACACTAGGCTGACCTAGACAGATCACACTAGGCTGACCTAGACAGGACACACTAGGCTGACCTAGACAGAACACACTAGGCTGACCTACATTGACACTAGGCTGCAGCTCGTAAGTTTCAGGTTTGAGGAGTCTTGTCATTTATCCTATCAGGGCGACAGGTAGCCTAGTGGTTAGAGCGTTGGACTAGTAACAGAAAGGTTGCAAGATCGAATCCCCGAGCTGACAAGGGAAAAATCTGTTGTTCTACCCCTGAACAAGGCAGTTAACCACTGTTCCTAGGCTGTCATTGAAAATAAGAATTTGTTCTTAATTAATTTCTTGACACTAGGGGGGCGCCATTTCGACTTTGTATAAATTCGTTCCCAAATTAAACTGCCTCGTACTCAATTCTTGCTCGTACAATATGCATATTATTATTACTATTGGATAGAAAACACTCTCTAGTTTCTAAAACCGTTTGAATTATTTCTCTGAGTGAAACAGAACTCATTCTGCAGCACATTTCCTGTCAGGGAGTGAGATTTCAGAAATCGAGGTCCCTGTTCTGAGGTCAGTTTATAAGTCCCCATGTAAGCCATCGGGCTACATGCACTGCATACGCCTTCCTCTAGATGTCAGTAAGCGGGGAGAATTTGAATGGAGTGGATTGCGCAATCTGGGGCCCTATATAAGACCGTGGAACGGAAGTACCGTTCTTTTCAACGGGGCGCTTGGCGCATCAGGGACATCACAATGGCCTCCTGCAAAGCGTTCGTTTTAGCAGTTCTGTATCTCCGGTCATGTTTTTATTCGTTATAGTTGTTAAAGACATCATAAGGTAGTTAATTTAAACCGACTTATAGCAGTTTATATCAGTTTATTGCGATTTTCCTGGATTTCTTTGTGATGCGCTTTCACGAGTTGGACACCTCTCCAGTGGGTGGCTAACATTAGCGGCTATTTCGACAGGACAAGAGGACATCTTTCAACCAAAAGACGATTGTTCTGGAGAAAGGACACCTTGCCCAAGATTCTGATGGAAGCTCAGCAAATAGTAAGCAGTCTTTATGCTGTTAATTCGTACTTATGTTGACAAATGTCAAATAATAATTCCGCCATGAATTATGGTGCGGTCTCGCTTTAGCGCACGCTGTATTGCGCAGTAACGTTAATTTTAAAAATCTAACACAGCGATTGCATTAAGAACTAATTTATCTTTCATTTGCTGTCCAATCTGTATTTTTTAGTCAAGTTTATGAATAGTTTTCGATTAGATTAGGTGCCTCTCCAAGATGGCGCCGGACAGATTGCTTGAAGTTTTGGCCACTAATCACATTGTATAACCACGATTTGTGCCGCTAAATATGCACATTTTTGAACAAACTCTATATGCATTGTGTAATTCAGACTGTCATCTGAAGAATTCTGAGAAGGTTAGTGAAAAAATTTATATATTTTGGTGGTTTATACGTTATCGCTATTTTTGCCTTGAATCAATGCTGTTGTGATGTTTGCTATTGTGGTAAGCTAATATAACGCTATATTGTGTTTTCGCTGTAAAACACTTAGAAAATCTGAAATATTGGCTGGATTCACAAGATCTGTGTCTTTCATCTGCTGTACGCTGTGTATTTTTAAGAAATGTTTTATGATGAGTAATTAGGTAATACACGATGGTCTCTGTAGTTATTCTAGTCACTTTGGTGAGAGTTGTGATGGTGGCTGCAATGGTAAACTATGATTTATACCTGAAATATGCACATTTTTCTAACAAAACATATGCTATACAATAAATATGTTATCAGACTGTCATCTGATGAAGTTGTTTCTTGGTTAGTGGCTATTTATATCTTTATTTGGTCGAATTTGTGATAGCTACTGATGGAGTAAAAAAATGGTGGAGTAAAAAAGTGGTGTCTTTTGCTAACGTGGTTAGCTAATAGATTTACATATTGTGTCTTCCTTGTAAAACATTTTAAAAATCAGAAATGATGGCTGGATTCACAAGATGTGTATCTTTCATTTGGTGTCTTGGACTTGTGATTTCATGAACATTTTATTATATGATATCCCTGTGGCTTTAGGCTAGGCTATGCTAGTCAGCTTTTTTGATGGGGGGGATCCCGGATCCGGGTTTGGGAGGTGTTAGAGGTTAACTGACTTGCCTAATTAAATAAAGGTAAAATAAATAAAAAATTCTACCTATACTGGACAAAAATATAAATGTAAAATGTTTGTCCCATCTTTCATGAGCTGAAATTAGATCTCTGAAATGTTCCATACGCTTATTTAGCACAAATTTGTTTACATTCCTGTTAGTGAGCATTTCTCATTTGCCAAGATAATCCATCCACCTGACAGGTGTGGCATATCAAGAAGCTGATTAAACAGCATGGTCATTACACAGGTGCACCTTGTGCTGGGGGCAAATAAAAGGCCACCCTAAAATGTGCAGTTTGTTCGCACAACACAATGCCAGAGATGTCTCAAGTTTTGAGGCAGCGTGCAATTGGCATGCTGACTGCAGGAATGTCCACCAGAGCTATTGACAGAGAATTTAACATTTCTCTATCATAATGTTGTTTTAGAGAATTTGGCAGTACATTCAGAACCACAGACCACTTGTAACCACGGCATGCCCAGGACCTCCACATCCGGTTTCTTCACCTTCTGGATCGTCTGAGACCAGCCACCTGGACAGCTGATGAAACTGTGGGTTTGCACAACTGAATAACTTCTGGACAAACTGTCAGAAACTGTCTCAGGAAAGCTCATCTGCGTGCTCGTCGTCCTCACCAGGGTCTTGACCTGACTGCAGTCGTAACCGACTTCAGTGGGCAAATGCTCACCTTCGATGCCACTGGCACGCTGGAGAAGTGAAGAAGCTCTTCACGGATGAATCCCTGTTTTAACTGTACCAGGCAGTCGTATGTGGATCCGCTGCCATCACCTCATGTTTCAGCATGATAATACATGGCCCCATGTCGCAAGGATCTGTACACAATTCCTGGAAGCTGAAAATGTCCGTTCATCCATGGCCTGCATACTCACCAGTCATGTCACCCATTGAGCATGTTTGGAATGCTCTGGATCGACATATACGACAGCGTGTTCCAGTTCCTGCTGATATATCCAGCAACTTCGCACAGCCATTTTAAGAGGAGTGGGACAACATTCCACAGGCCACCAATCAACAGCCTGATCAACTCTATGCGGAGGCTGACGATGCATTGGGGTAAATGGTGGTCACACCAGATACTGGTTTCCTGATCCTCTTTGAAATTGTTACACGTTTCGTTTATATTTTTGTTCAGTGTCACATATGATAATTTTTGTGTAACAATTCCACTTCAATAATAAAGTTTTCTCTAAATTATTGTTAAAAATTCAACTAACGCAAGAGCACCAGCCTTTGCCAAATGGACACACAGATTACACCGTGATCAATTGGTGGCGAAAGAAATGAGCGCGTGGAACTCTTAGATGGCCTCTGTAGGCCAATGCAGCAGTAGGACTATAACTTCTATCATCACCTGAGTAAAATACATAGAGGCCCAAAGCCCCCAGATAACAACAGAATGTCCTGATATATTCAGGTACTTTCAGTCACATTGATCTCTCTACTCTGCATCTACTCTGCATGTCTGCCTCCCTTTCTATCTGTCTTGACTTGAGCTGTCGCTAGTGAAGTGTAATGTTGTATCGCCCGAGTGGCGCAGTGGTCTAAGGCACTGCATCTCAGTGCTTGAGGCGTCACTGCAGTCCCCGGTTTGAATCCAGGCTGCATCACATGATTGGGAGTCCTGTCAGGTAGTACACAATTGGCCCAGCGTTGTCCGAGTTTGGCCGGGGGAGGCTGTCATTGTAAATAAGAATTTGTTCTTAACTGACTAATTAAATATATATAAAAATAGGTCTCAGGACAGAAAAACCTCACATGGAGCACTCCAAACAACAGACAATTCAAACCTTGACTAAACTCCTAAATGATGGGTATGAAATAAAGAAAGTTGTTTCTCACAAGTGTAGCAGGTTGTGAAATCTGCAAAGAAAGTTTCCACTCTGAGAAGAGTAAATGACTGTAATACAGAAATCTAAGTAACCAAAAGACAGAGATTAACATTTACTATGCCTACTGGTTACATATGTAACGGGGAATTTATTAAAATAAACAATCAAAGGGTGAACAATTTGCACAATTAAATAATATATGTGGAAGAATTGTCTGGAGAGCTGAGAGCATTCTGGAGAGAGACCCCCACACAACCCCCACACAACCATTCTGGAGAGAGACCCCCACACGACCCCCACACAACCCCCACACAACCATTCTGGAGAGAGACCCCCACACAACCCCCACACAACCATTCTGGAGAGAAACCCCCACACAACCCCCACACAACCATTCTGGAGAGAGACCCCCACACAACCCCCACACAACCATTCTGGAGAGAGACCCCCACACAACCCCCACACAACCATTCTGGAGAGAAACCCCCACACAACCCCCACACAACCATTCTGGAGAGAGACCCCCACACAACCATTCTGGAGAGAGACCCCCACACAACCATTCTGGAGAGAGACCCCCACACAACCATTCTGGAGAGAGACCCCCACACAACCCCCACACAACCATTCTGGAGAGAGACCCCCACACAACCATTCTGGAGAGAGACCCCCACACAACCATTCTGGAGAGAGACCCCCACACAACCCCCACACAACCATTCTGGAGAGAGACCCCCACACAACCATTCTGGAGAGAGACCCCCACACAACCCCCACACAACCATTCTGGAGAGAGACCCCCACACAACCATTCTGGAGAGAGACCCCCACACAACCATTCTGGAGAGAGACCCCCACACAACCCCCACACAACCATTCTGGAGAGAGACCCCCACACAACCATTCTGGAGAGAGACCCCCACACAACCATTCTGGAGAGAGACCCCCACACAACCATTCTGGAGAGAGACCCCCACACAACCCCCACACAACCATTCTGGAGAGAGACCCCCACACAACCATTCTGGAGAGAGACCCCCACACAACCCCCACACAACCATTCTGGAGAGAGACCCCCACACAACCATTCTGGAGAGAGACCCCCACACAACCATTCTGGAGAGAGACCCCCACACAACCCCCACACAACCATTCTGGAGAGAGACCCCCACACCCCTCCTCCCCTTCTTCTTGTCTCAACGTTAAACTCAAGACACATTATCTTCACACATTTTAGATGCTTTTTACTGACAGACACAAGTCAATAATCAGCCAGGCCTGTTGCCAGGTGCACTGCCCAAACTGCTGGCTTCCCCAATAAGCATATGCCTATACACTTGTCATTTGAAACAATCCACAGCTATTTATTTGAAGAAGATAATGACCCTCTGTGGCTGAGTCAAGCTCTCTGGTAATGACCCTCTGTGGCTGAGTCAAGCTCTCTGGTAATGACCCTCTGTGGCTGAGTCAAACTCTCTGGTAATGACCCTCTGTGGCTGAGTCAAACTCTCTGGTAATGACCCTCTGTGGCTGAGTCAAGCTCTCTGGTAATGACCCTCTGTGGCTGAGTCAAGCTCTCTGGTAATGACCCTCTGTGGCTGAGTCAAACTCTCTGGTAATGACCCTCTGTGGCTGTGTCAAGCTCTCTGGTAATGACCCTCTGTGGCTGAGTCAAGCTCTCTGGTAATGACCCTCTGTGGCTGAGTCAAACTCTCTGGTAATATATTTTGAATTATTTTATTTAGACAGGAGGAGTAATTATAATTATATATATTTTAACTAAATATACATTTACTTTAGGGGAAGCCAGAATCCAATTTACCTATCTAATTAGCAAATGGCTGAAACCAGAGATCTGTAAATAACGAAGAGATGCTCATGTCTCCGTGCTAACATTGTGAATCGTCGTCCCAAATACGGGAACGCGGGCGACAAGTTTAGGTCTGCATATTATGCACATAGAAACGCATTGGGCTTATTCAGGACAGATTTTTGGCGGGTGAGGCCTCTCTCTTCGCCTCTTCCTCTCTGCTGAAACTAGCCAGCGAAACAGCGCCCCTCTGTCTAACTATATGTAGCCCATGTATTTGATGCTGTCTGGCCAGAAAAGGTATGACATGCCACACTACTGTCCAGACAGCTTCAGATACAGGTCTATTTCTATGGGCACAAGCACTGTTCATGACACACACCGTTCACACGCCTCTTGTTGGTGGAGACGATTTTGCAGGTTTAAAGTGTATTTCCTGCATATTCTACACATTTTGTCATCGTGGTGCAAAGAAAATGATGCTGTTTTAAAGCTAATTTTCTTGCAATTCTATACATTTACCATGTCTATTGGTAATAATAGTATTGTCTAAAGTGTATTAATTGGAGTGACAAAAAAAATTACAACAATATCTATGTGCTAGAAACCAGCTATCCCATGCTGACCCGGTCTAGTTGACCCGGACCTTTCTGACCAGTTATTAGTATCTCTCTAAGGTATGTAATGACTGACCAGTTATTAGTATCTCTCTAAGGTATGTAATGACTGACCAGTTATTAGTATCTCTCTAAGGTATGTAATGACTGACCAGTTATTAGTATCTCTCTAAGGTATGTAATGACTGACACGGTCTAGTTGACCCAGACTTTTCTGACCAGTTATTAGTATCTCTCTAAGGTATGTAATGACTGACACGGTCTAGTTGACCCAGACTTTTCTGACCAGTTATTAGTATCTCTCTAAG
The DNA here is from genome assembly GCF_016432855.1 of Salvelinus namaycush. Taxonomy (NCBI): domain Eukaryota; kingdom Metazoa; phylum Chordata; class Actinopteri; order Salmoniformes; family Salmonidae; genus Salvelinus; species Salvelinus namaycush. The sequence continues at coordinate 366,336 of NW_024059674.1, read as the reverse complement.
GTATGTAATGACTGACCAGTTATTAGTATCTCTCTAAGGTATGTAATGACTCACCAGTTATTAGTATCTCTCTAAGGTATGTAATGACTGACCAGTTATTAGTATCTCTCTAAGGTATATAATGACTGACCAGTTATTAGTATCTCTCTGAGGTATGTAATGACTGACCCGGTCTAGTTGACCCGGACCTTTCTGACCAGTTATTAGTATCTCTCTAAGGTCTGTAATGACTGACCAGTTATTAGTATCTCTCTAAGGTCTGTAATGACTGACCAGTTATTAGTATCTCTCTAAGGTATGTAATGACTGACACGGTCTAGTTGACCCGCACCTTTCTGACCAGTTATTAGTATCTCTCTAAGGCATGTAATGACTGACACGGTCTAGTTGACCCAGACCTTTCTGACCAGTTATTAGTATCTCTCTAAGGTATGTAATGACTGGCACGGGCTAGTTGACCCGGACATTTCTGACCAGTTATTAGTATCTCTCTAAGGTCTGTAATGACTGACACGGTCTAGTTGACCCGCACCTTTCTGACCAGTTATTAGTATCTCTCTAAGGTATGTAATGACTGACCAGTTATTAGTATCTCTCTAAGGTATGTAATGACTGACCAGTTATTAGTATCTCTCTAAGGTATATAATGACTGACCAGTTATTAGTATCTCTCTAAGGTATGTAATGACTGACCCGGTCTAGTTGACCCGGACCTTTCTGACCAGTTATTAGTATCTCTCTAAGGTATGTAATGACTGACCAGTTATTAGTATCTCTCTAAGGTCTGTAATGACTGACCAGTTATTAGTATCTCTCTAAGGTATGTAATGACTGACCAGTTATTAGTATCCCTCTAAGGCATGTAATGACTGACCCGGTCTAGTTGACCCAGACCTTTCTGACCAGTTATTAGTATCTCTCTAAGGTATGTAATGACTGACACGGTCTAGCTGACCCAGACATTTCTGACCAGTTATTAGTATCTCTCTAAGGCATGTAATGACTGACACGGTCTAGTTGACCCAGACCTTTCTGACCAGTTATTAGTATCTCTCTAAGGTATGTAATGACTGACCAGTTATTAGTATCTCTCTAAGGTATGTAATGTCTGACCAGTTATTAGTATCTCTCTAAGGTATATAATGACTGACCAGTTATTAGTATCTCTCTAAGGTATGTAATGACTGACCAGTTATTAGTATCTCTCTAAGGTCTGTAATGACTGACCAGTTATTAGTATCTCTCTAAGGTATGTAATGACTGACCAGTTATTAGTATCTCTCTAAGGTATGTAATGACTGACCAGTTATTAGTATCTCTCTAAGGTATGTAATGACTGACACGACAACAGGAACTGATGATGAACTACCCAATTTCTACATTGCACCTTGTGCATTCTACTATTACAACTCTCAAGAGTACATTTAAAGCCGGACCTTTAAAAAAAATGACGCATTCGGAAAGTATTCATCAACAATCTGCACACAATACCCCATAATGACATCACAATACCCCATAATGACATCACAATACCCCATAATGACATCACAATACCCCATAATGACATCACAATTCCCCATAATGACATCACAATACCCCATAATGACATCACAATACCCCATAATGACAAAGCAAAAACAGTTTTTTTTGTGTTTTTTTTGCAAATGTATTAAAATACAAAACTGAAATATCACATTTATATAAGAATTCAGACCCTTTACTCAGTACTTTTTTCACCTTTGGTAGCGTTTACAGCCTCGAGTCTTCTTGGGGGTATGACGCTACAAGCTTGGCACACCTGTATTTGGGGAGTTTCTCTCATTCTTCTCTGCAGATCCTCTCAAACTCTGTCAGGTTGGAATGGGAGCGTTGCTGCACAGCTATTTTCAGGTCTCTCCAGAGATGATCAATCGGGTTCAAGTCCGGACTCTGGCTGGGCGGCCAGCTCTAGGAAGAGAGACCAATGGGTATACAACTGAGATGTGCTTGAGTCCCAGCCCATGTGGGGGGTGGAGGGGAACGAGGTGGTTGATGTGCTTGAGTCCCAGCCCATGTGGGGGGTGGAGGGGAACGAGGTGGTTGATGTGCTTGAGTCCCATGTGGGGGGTGGAGGGGAACGAGGTGGTTGATGTGCTTGAGTCCCAGCCCATGTGGGGGGTGGAGGGGAATGAGGTGGTTGATGTGCTTGAGTCCCAGCCCATGTGGGGGGTGGAGGGGAATGAGGTGGTTGATGTGCTTGAGTCCCAGCCCATGTGGAGGGGAATGAGGTGGTTGACATGCTTGAGTCCCAGCCCATGTGGGGGTGGAGGGGAATGAGGTGGTTGATGTGCTTGAGTCCCATGTGGGGGGGAACGAGGTGGTTGCTGAACGAGCCCCGAGGCGAAGTGGACATTTCAATAAGCAATGCCGAGGCTTTAGGGACTGATATGGGCAGTAATGGTACAGCAATGGCAGGAGTAGTGGAATAGAGAAACAGGGCAGCATCTATTCCAAGTACAGAGGAAAGTCGGGGAGGATGGAAGAGAGGAGGCCTTTACTTCAGGGTTTCCCGAACTCGAGTTGAAACCCTGTTTTACCAGACTTGTGGGTGAAAACAGTTGAATAAGTCATTACATCTGATAGGATATATTTATACATTGTTTTATTGAACCTTTATTGAACCTTTATTTAACTCGGCAAGTCAGTTAAGAACAAATTCTTATTTACAATGACGGCCTACCCAAAAGGCAAAAGGACTCCTGCGGAGATTAAAAATAAATTAAATAAAAATATAGGACAAAACACACATCATGACAAGAGAGACAACACAACACTACATAAAGAGAAGACCTAAGACAACAACATAGCATGGTAGCAACACCACATGACAACAACATGGTAGCAACACAACATGGTAGCAGCACAAAACATGGTACAAACATTATTGGGCACGACAACAGCACAACGGACAAGAAGGTAGAGACAACAATACATCACGCATTGCAGCCACAACAATCAGTAAGAGTTTCCATGATTGAGTCTTTGAATGAAGAGATGGAGATAAAACTGTCCAGTTTGAGTGTTTTTTGCAGCTTGTTCCAGTCGCTAGCTGCAGCGAACTGAAAAAGACGAGCGACCCAGGGATGTGTGTGCTTTGGGGACCTTTAACAGAATGAGACTGGCAAAACGGGTGTTGTATGTGGAGGATGAGGGCTGCAGTAGGTATCTCAGAAAGGGGGGAGTGAGGAGCATTGCTGGAGCATTGCTGGCAAATCTTATGGCCGAATGGTAAAGAACATCTAGCCGCTCCAGAGCACCCTTACCTGCCGATCTATAAGTTACATCTCTGTAATCTAGCATGGGTAGGATGGACATCTGAATCAGGGTTAGTTTGGCAGCTCGGGTAAAAGAGGAGCGATTACGAGAGGAAACCAAGTCTAGATTTAACTTTAGCCTGCAGCTTTGATATGTGGTGAGAGAAAGACAGTGTAAAGTCTAGCCATACTCCCAAGTACTTGTATGAGGTGACTATCTCAAGCTCTAAACCCTCAGAGGTAGTAATCACACCTGTGGGGAGAGGGGAATTCTTCTTACCAAACCACATTACTTTTGTTGTGGAGGTGTTCAGAACAAGGTTGAGGGCAGAGAAAGCTTGTTGGACACTAAGAAAGCTTTGTTGTGGAGGTGTTCAGAACAAGGTTGAGGGCAGAGAAAGCTTGTTGGACATTAAGAAAGCTTTGTTGTGGAGGTGTTCAGAACAAGGTTGAGGGCAGAGAAAGCTTTGTTTTGGAGGTGTTCAGAACAAGGTTGAGGGCAGAGAAAGCTTTGTTGTGGAGGTGTTCAGAACAAGGTTGAGGGTAGAGAAAGCTTGTTGGACACTAAGAAAGCTTTGTTTTGGAGGTGTTCAGAACAAGGTTGAGGGCAGAGAAAGCTTTGTTTTGGAGGTGTTCAGAACAAGGTTGAGGGCAGAGAAAGCTTGTTGGACACTAAGAAAGCTTTGTTTTGGAGGTGTTCAGAACAAGGTTGAGGGCAGAGAAAGCTTGTTGGACACTAAGAAAGCTTTGTTGTGTATTGAGGATCACACATTTTATGTGCATGCTGCCACATACTTAACATTAGAATTATTCCCCAATACTGATGACGTTTCAGCTCGCTAACCGTCTCTGATTTGACTCAAACAGCGCTACAAGCTAGGCTGCCATTTTCTGCATGGTCACTGCACCTCAGCAGAGACGGAAGAGGAAGCAAGACATCCCACTGCCTATTATTTTCTTCTTCTGGTCCATATATGGTTAATGAACTTCGCAGACCAGACCTAGCTGCTAATGCATTGGTGCCTAAGGGAGAGCTACCCTGTTGAGCAGAACATAACTGAATATTTTGTTTCAATGGTAAACAGCCATCACGGTCACCTAATAATCCCCAGTTTACAATTGGCTCATTCATCCCCCTCCTTTCCCCTCCTTGCAGATTTGATTTAGTTCTCCGTTTCTCTGGCCCACACTCCAGTACAGTAGGTGGCGGTAATACACCATTAACGGTGAATGCCGACCGCCGTTAAATTAACCGAAGAAGAACAGAAGCCTGAGAGAACAACAACTTGTTTATGGAAGGAGAGACGACGGCATGCTAGCCAAGTTTGAAAACCTACATCGAGGGAACGTGTATTATTATTATTTGTGAAACACCCTCGCTTCCGAGTCAAACAGTCGAGGTAAGCAACTTTCGTGGTGTCGCTTGCTTTTACCTCTTATTCCAGGTATTCAAACTAACGTTAGATAGCTACGCAAACAAACAAGCTAATGTTGGCTACAGGGCTAACAAGCTAACGTTACTGTCATCACAATGCCTTGTCCTAGCTTCGCCATCATGTGCTATGTGGCAGAGGACGTTAAATCAATAACACATTTATTGTGGATACTTTAGTAAACGGCACGCAAGCTAAGTTAGAGGGATACTATTAGCTAGTTGTCTAGGTAACGTTATTACCTCCGCAGCCTAGTTTTTGTTTATTAAATCCCTGTAATACGATATCGTGGAGTTGAGTGAACTCAGCTAGTATCCCCAGCCGAGGTGGCCAGCTAAATTAACCTTTGGCATTTACAGCAACGGCTGTGTTTCGCTATCTACAGGTTCGAAGTCTACAAAGCTATTCGGCACTGTCCAATTATGAAGCTATGAATGCAATCTTATCTAACTATATGATACAGTCTAATCTACTAGCTAGTCGGCCTTACTGGAGATTTGTGTACACAAGTCTTTACAATATCTGTAAATCAAACAATGGATTTGACATGCTACTACCTGTGACGGGTGTCTGTAGTGTCCTCACCCGTCTACTTTGTCCTGGTCTCTGTGTAGATGGTGTCTTATAAGAGACTGAGTCCAGAGGATGTCCAATTCTCCAACGCTGCTGCTTCAGAGGAGGCTCCTGTACAGGAGATGGCGGAGGTGAGAACTACCTAACACTCTAGTGGGACTCTGTCATGTATAGTGATGTAGTGTCATGTAGTACCTAGTCACTTTTTACCCCAACCTACAGTAACAGTCAAACGTTTGGACATACCTACTCATTCAATTGTTTTTCTTTATTTTTCTACTATTGTCTACATTGTAGGATAATAGTGAAGACATCAAAACTATGAAATAACACACATGGAATCATGTAGTAACCAAAAAAAGTGTTAAACAAATCAAAATATATTTGATGTTGAGATGTCTGTTACTTGAACTCTGTGAAGCATTTATTTGGCTGCAATCTGAGGTGCAGTTAAATCGAATGAATTTATCCTCTGCAGCAGAGGTAATTCTGGTTCTTCCTTTCCTGTGGCGGTCCTCATGAGAGCCAGTTTCATCATAGCGCGTGATGGTTTTTGCGACTGCACCTGAAGAAACTTTCAAAGTTCTTGACATTCTCCAGATTGACTGACCTTCATGTCTTAAAGTAATGATGAACTGTTGTTTCTCCTTCCTTATTTGAGCTGTTTTTGCCATAATATGGACTTGGTATTTTACCAAATAGGGCTATGTTCTGTATACCCCCCTACCTTGTCACAACATAACTGATTGACTCAAACGCATTAAGAAGGAAAGAAATTTCACAAATGTACTTTTAAGAAGGCACACGTGTTAATTGAAATGCATTCCAGGTGACTACCTCATGAAGCTGGCAGAGAGAATGCCAAGAGATTGCAAAGCTGTCATCAAGGCAAAGGGTGGCTACTTTGAAGAATCTCAAATATATTTGGATTTGTTGAACACTTTTGTTGCTTACTACATGATTCCATATGTGTTATTTCATAGTTTTGATGTCTTCACTATTATTCTACGATGTAGAAAATAGTAAAAATGAAAGAAAACTCTTGAATGAGTTGTTGTGTCCAAACCTTTGACTGGTGCTGTATATGTATATAGTACCTTAACTGCTTTGCACCCCTGCAAAGAGCAGAAACAGACTGGCACTCAGATGACTGACTTGTGTCCTGTCTAGGGGGTGTACTGTACATCACGCTGCAGAAACAGACTTGTGTCCTGTCTAGGGGGTGTACTGTACATCAAGCTGCAGAAACAGACTTGTGTCCTGTCTAGGGGGTGTACTGTACATCAAGCTGCAGAAACAGACTTGTGTCCTGTCTAGGGGGTGTACTGTACATCAAGCTGCCTCACGCTGCAGAAACAGACTTGTGTCCTGTCTAGGGGGTGTACTGTACATCAAGCTGCCTCACGCTGCAGAAACAGACTTGTGTCCTGTCTAGGGGGTGTACTGTACATCAAGCTGCAGAAACAGACTTGTGTCCTGTCTAGGGGGTGTACTGTACATCAAGCTGCCTCACGCTGCAGAAACAGACTTGTGTCCTGTCTAGGGGGTGTACTGTACATCAAGCTGCAGAAACAGACTTGTGTCCTGTCTAGGGGGTGTACTGTACATCAAGCTGCCTCACGCTGCAGAAACAGACTTGTGTCCTGTCTAGGGGGTGTACTGTACATCAAGCTGCAGAAACAGACTTGTGTCCTGTCTAGGGGGTGTACTGTACATCAAGCTGCAGAAACAGACTTGTGTCCTGTCTAGGGGGTGTACTGTACATCAAGCTGCCTCACGCTGCAGAAACAGGAGATAGGGGCAGGAGCCTATGAGCCGTTCTGACTCGCGCAAGCCAAGGCTTGTGCAGGGCTTACTTTCTTACCCAGGCTACATCTAGTGTGTTGTACTGTCTTCTACTCTACTGTTTAGTAGTATTGCAGTGAAACTGTAACTGTCGTTCTGATTGCAGGTGAAGGACCCAGAGGAGACAGAGCGCCCCCTGCTGCCTCGGAGGCCCTCCTGTTCTGCCACCACGGCCCTCATCTCCCTGGGCTCCCTGCTGCTCCTGGTCTGTGGCCTCTGGCTTCTGGTGACCATCTTCTGGCTCCAAGCCCCGTCCAACAGCGTCCCCCACAGGGCCCCGCCGCCCAGAGGCTCCCCAGGGACGGGTGGGGGAGACGGGGGTAGAGCCCTACCAGAGCCCCAGGCTTGTGGAGTGGTCCCAGAGGCCTGGAGGTTTGACTGCTACCCAGAGAGAGGGGTGGTGGTGACCAGGGAGTTGTGTGAGGCGAGGAACTGTTGCTTCATCCCTGCCTCCTCCTCCTCCTCTGCCCCGGGGAGGAATGGTGTTCCCTGGTGTTTCTACCCTCCTGGGTTCCCCTCCTACTCCCTGGTGTCTGTTAACGCCACAGAGTTGGGTCAGACGGGAACTCTGGTGAAGACGGTGAAGACCTACTACCCTAAAGACATTCTGACCCTACAGCTGGAGCTCCTCTATGAGACAGACCACAGGCTCCGAGTCAGGGTGAGGAGGCAGGGAGGACACACGCATGTATTCATACATACTGACGCACGTGGATGTACTGTATACACACACACACACACACACACACACACATACATCAATACATGTATTCATACATACTGACGCACGTGAATGTACCGTACACACACACAAATTAATGCACACACACATAGGCAGAAGTGCTCACACACACACACATAGGCAGAAGTGCTCACACTCATGAATTCAGTCCCTGTGTCAGATCTCTGGGATCTTTGGCCGTTATATCATTCATCTCTCTTTTGTTATGTTCAGATCACCGACCCGTCTGAGTCGCGGTTCGCGGTGCCAATCGCCGTGCCCAAGGCCACAGAGAAGGCCTCTAGTCCCGCCTACTCTGTGGAGCTGTCCAATGAGCCGTTTGGCATCATCGTTAAGAGAACTTCCACAGGAGCTGTGCTGTACGCATGAGTTACTCTCTGTCTGTCTGTAGTCTCTCTGTAGTCTCTCTCTGTCTCTCTCTGTCTCTCTCTGTCTCTCTCTGTCTCTCTCTGTCTCTCTCTGTCTCTCTCTGTCTCTCTCTGTCTCTCTCTGTCTCTCTCTGTCTCTCTCTGTCTCTCTCTGTCTCTCTCTGTCTCTGTCTCTGTCTCTGTCTCTCTCTCTCTGTCTCTCTCTGTCTCTCTCTGTCTCTGTCTCTCTCTGTCTCTCTCTCTCTGTCTCTCTCTCTGTCTCTCTCTCTCTCTCTCTCTCTCTCTCTCTCTCTCTCTCTCTGTTTCTCTCTATTTCTCTCTGTCTCTGTCTCTCTCTCTGTCTCTCTCTCTCTGTCTCTCTCTCTCTGTCTCTCTCTGTCTCTCTCTCTGTTTCTCTCTCTGTCTCTGTCTCTCTCTCTCTGTCTCTCTCTGTCTCTCTCTCTCTCTCTGTTTCTCTCTCTGTCTCTCTCTCTGTTTCTTTCTCTGTTTCTCTCTGTCTCTCTCTCTCTGTAGTCTGGTTGGAGTAATCTGGAAATTGGGATAGTTTCTTTTGACTTAACATAATGTCTGTGCTTGTGTGTCTGTCTTCATGTTGTGTCCGTCTGTCTTCCCCCCCCCCCAGCCTCAACACCACGGTAGCGCCTCTGTTTTACTGTGACCAGTTCCTCCAGCTGTCCAGCAGTCTGTCCAGTCAGTACATCTATGGGCTGGGAGAACACCGCTCCTCCTTCCTACACGACATCCACTGGAACACTCTCACCATGTGGGCTAGAGACGTACCTCCCACGGTAATGACTAACACTGACATCCACTGGAACACTCTCACCATGTGGGCTAGAGACGTACCTCCCACGGTAATGACTAACACTGACATGCACTGGAACACTCTCACCATGTGGGCTAGAGACGTACCTCCCACGGTAATGACTAACACTGACATCCACTGGAACACTCTCACCATGTGGGCTAGAGACGTACCTCCCACGGTAATGACTAACACTGACATCCACTGGAACACTCTCACCATGTGGGCTAGAGACGTACCTCCCACGGTAATGACTAACACTGACATCCACTGGAACACTCTCACCATGTGGGCTAGAGACGTACCTCCCACGGTAATGACTAACACTGACATCCACTGGAACACTCTCACCATGTGGGCTAGAGACGTACCTCCCACGGTAATGACTAACACTGACATCCACTGGAACACTCTCACCATGTGGGCTAGAGACGTACCTCCCACGGTAATGACTAACACTGACATCCACTGGAACACTCTCACCATGTGGGCTAGAGACGTACCTCCCACGGTAATGACTAACACTGACATCCACTGGAACACTCTCACCATGTGGGCTAGAGACGTACCTCCCACGGTAATGACTAACACTGACATCCACTGGAACATTCTCACCATGTGGGCTAGAGACGTACCTCCCACGGTAATGACTAACACTGACATCCACTGGAACACTCTCACCATGTGGGCTAGAGACGTACCTCCCACGGTAATGACTAACACTGACATCCACTGGAACACTCTCACCATGTGGGCTAGAGACGTACCTCCCACGGTAATGACTAACACTGACATCCACTGGAACACTCTCACCATGTGGGCTAGAGACGTACCTCCCACGGTAATGACTAACACTGACATCCACTGGAACACTCTCACCATGTGGGCTAGAGACGTACCTCCCACGGTAATGACTAACACTGACATCCACTGGAACACTCTCACCATGTGGGCTAGAGACGTACCTCCCACGGTAATGACTAACACTGACATCCACTGGAACACTCTCACCATGTGGGCTAGAGACGTACCTCCCACGGTAATGACTAACACTGACATGCAGTGTTGTAGTACTCCAGTCCACATATTGACCGTCTCGGTCATGTCTTGGTGTCTGGTACATTTGTACTGGGTCTAGACTCGGTCATGTCCTGGTGTCTGATACATTGGTTCGGTCTAGACTCGGTCATGTCTTGGTGTCTGATACATTGGTTCTGGTCTAGACTCGGTCATGTCCTGGTGTCTGGTACATTGGTTCGGTCTAGACTCGGTCATGTCCTGGTGTCTGGTACATTTGTACTGGGTCTAGACTCGGTCATGTCTTGGTGTCTGATACATTGGTTCGGTCTAGACTCGGTCATGTCTTGGTGTCTGATACATTGGTTCGGTCTAGACTCGGTCATGTCTTGGTGTCTGATACATTGGTTCGGTCTAGACTCGGTCATGTCTTGGTGTCTGATACATTTGTACTCGGTCTAGACTCGGTCATGTCTTGGTGTCTGATACATTTGTACTCGGTCTAGAATCGGTCATGTCTTGGTGTCTGGTACATTTGTACTGGGTCTAGACTCGGTCATGTCTTGGTGTCTGATACATTTGTACTCGGTCTAGACTCGGTCATGTCCTGGTGTCTGATACATTTGTACTGGGTCTAGACTCGGTCATGTCCTGGTGTCTGATACATTGGTTCGGTCTAGACTCGGTCATGTCCTGATGTCTGATACATTTGTACTGGGTCTAGACTCGGTCATGTCCTGGTGTCTGATACATTGGTTCGGTCTAGACTCGGTCATGTCTTGGTGTCTGGTACATTGGTTCGGTCTAGACTCGGTCATGTCCTGATGTCTGATACATTTGTACTGGGTCTAGACTCGGTCATGTCCTGGTGTCTGATACATTGGTTCGGTCTAGACTCGGTCATGTCCTGGTGTCTGGTACATTGGTTCAGTCTAGACTCGGTCATGTCCTGGTGTCTGGTACATTGGTTCAGTCTAGACTCGGTCATGTCCTGGTGTCTGGTACATTGGTTCGGTCTAGACTCGGTCATGTCCTGATGTCTGATACATTTGTACTGGGTCTAGACTCGGTCATGTCCTGGTGTCTGATACATTGGTTCGGTCTAGACTCGGTCATGTCCTGGTGTCTGATACATTGGTTCGGTCTAGACTCGGTCATGTCTTGGTGTCTGATACATTTGTACCCGGTCTAGACTCGGTCATGTCTTGGTGTCTGGTACATTGGTTCGGTCTAGACTCAGTCATGTCTTGGTGTCTGATACATTTGTACTGGGTCTAGACTCGGTCATGTCCTGGTGTCTGATACATTGGTTCGGTCTAGACTCGGTCATGTCCTGGTGTCTGGTACATTGGTTCGGTCTAGACTCGGTCATGTCTTGGTGTCTGGTACATTGGTTCGGTCTAGACTCGGTCATGTCCTGGTGTCTGATACATTTGTTCTGGTCTAGACTCGGTCATGTCTTGGTGTCTGATACATTGGTTCAGTCTAGACTCGGTCATGTCTTGGTGTCTGATACATTGGTTCAGTCTAGACTCGGTCATGTCCTGGTGTCTGGTACATTGGTTCGGTCTAGACTCGGTCATGTCCTGGTGTCTGGTACATTTGTACTGGGTCTAGACTCGGTCATGTCTTGGTGTCTGATACAGTGGTTCGGTCTAGACTCGGTCATGTCTTGGTGTCTGGTACATTTGTACTCGGTCTAGACTCGATCATGTCCTGGTGTCTGATACATTTGTACTCGGTCTAGACTCGGTCTCTGACAGTGAGGACTGGTAACATCTTACTGAGACCAGAGGAATAAAAACTCGTTATCGGCTTCCATTCAATCAGCACATAACACCTGTTCTCCAGGCCAAATATATTCACTCCTTCCTGGAAACATCAATACAGTGTCTAAACAGGCTTTATATCTATTATACACATGTTTACACAGTGGTGAACCTCTAGGCCTTCAGTGGTGAACCTCTAGGCCTTCAGTGGTGAACCTCTAGGCCTTCAGTGGTGAACCTATAGACCTTCAGTGTGGTGAACCTATAGACCTTCAGTGTGGTGAACCTATAGACCTTCAGTGTGGTGAACCTATAGGCCTTCAGTGTGGTGAACCTCTAGGCCTTCAGTGTGGTGAACCTATAGGCCTTCAGTGTGGTGAACCTCTAGGCCTTCAGTGTGGTGAACCTATAGGCCTTCAGTGTGGTGAACCTATAGGCCTTCAGTGGTGAACCTATAGGCCTTCAGTGGTGAACCTATAGACCTTCAGTGGTGAACCGTCAGTGGTGAACCTATAGGCCTTCAGTGGTGAACCTATAGACCTTCAGTGGTGAACCTATAGGCCTTCAGTGGTGAACCTATAGACCTTCAGTGTGGTGAACCTATAGGCCTTCAGTGTGGTGAACCTATAGGCCTTCAGTGTGGTGAACCTCTAGGCCTTCAGTGTGGTGAACCTCTAGGCCTTCAGTGTGGTGAACCTCTAGGCCTTCAGTGTGGTGAACCTCTAGGCCTTCAGTGGTGAACCTATAGGCCTTCAGTGGTGAACCTCTAGGCCTTCAGTGTGGTGAACCTATAGGCCTTCAGTGGTGAACCTATAGACCTTCAGTGGTGAACCTCTAGGCCTTCAGTGGTGAACCTCTAGGCCTTCAGTGGTGAACCTCTAGGCCTTCAGTGGTGAACCTATAGACTTTCAGTGTGGTGAACCTATAGACCTTCAGTGGTGAACCTATAGGCCTTCAGTGGTGAACCTATAGGCCTTCAGTGGTGAACCTATAGGCCTTCAGTGGTGAACCTATAGACCTTCAGTGTGGTGAACCTATAGACCTTCAGTGTGGTGAACCTATAGGCCTTCAGTGTGGTGAACCTATAGGCCTTCAGTGTGGTGAACCTATAGGCCTTCAGTGTGGTGAACCTATAGGCCTTCAGTGTGGTGAACCTATAGGCCTTCAGTGTGGTGAACCTATAGGCCTTCAGTGTGGTGAACCTATAGGCCTTCAGTGTGGTGAACCTATAGGCCTTCAGTGTGGTGAACCTATAGGCCTTCAGTGTGGTGAACCTATAGGCCTTCAGTGGGGTGAACCTATAGGCCTTCAGTGGGGTGAACCTATAGGCCTTCAGTGTGGTGAACCTATAGGCCTTCAGTGGTGAACCTTCAGTGGTGAACCTATAGACCTTCAGTGGTGAACCTTCAGTGTGGTGAACCTATAGACCTTCAGTGGGGTGAACCTATAGACCTTCAGTGTGGTGAACCTATAGGCCTTCAGTGGTGAACCTATAGACCTTCAGTGGTGAACCTATAGACCTTCAGTGGTGAACCTATAGACCTTCTGTGTGGTGAACCTATAGGCCTTCAGTGGTGAACCTATAGACCTTCAGTGTGGTGAACCTATAGGCCTTCAGTGTGGCAGTGTGGTGACCTATAGCTTCAGTGTGGTGAACCTATAGGCCTTCAGTGTGGTGAACCTATAGACCTTCAGTGTGGTGAACCTATAGGCCTTCAGTGTGGTGAACCTATAAGCCTTGT